>NC_048298.1:200755236-200927670 GCF_013100865.1 Trachemys scripta elegans | reverse complement strand
TTAATTGGCCTCTCAGAGGAGATATATATACACACATACATATATGCTCTATGTATGTGTGTATATATATCTCCTCAATATATGTTCCATTCTATATGCATCCGAAGAAGTGGGCTGTAGTCCACGAAAGCTTATGCTCTAATAAATTTGTTAGTCTCTAAGGTGCCACAAGTACTCCTGTTCTTCTTTTTGCGGATACAGACTAACACGGCCGCTACTCTGAAATATGACTAGAATACAATCTACACAATCCCAGACCCTGTTACTGTTTCCCTGGACTCTTTTCTACCTTCCCTCGCTATCTTCTGCCTCCTCACCTGTTCCCCTTTGTTTTCTAGACTAGAACCCTTACACCAACCCAGATTGGACTGAGGAGAGCCCACCTCCAGGGGTATCCTCAGGGGACTGTTTCTGCCTCTTTACACTGCTACAGTGAAGTAAACAAGTCTTTGTGTAGCTGAGAATGAGGACCACTAAATCTAGAGCACAGCTGTTAAAAGAGAGAAATATTTAATGAAAGTTTAATTTGTTTTTTGAATGTAGATTTTGATGGAAAATTTAATCAAACTTTGAAAAATGTCACCAACTCTAGTCTAGAGAGAGAGCATAAATTGATGTCACTGCACACAGGAGAAGGGGTGTGTTATACCAGCTTAGACTCACCTGTGAATTTGGCCCCAAACATTGAAGACCTGTAGTGCTAGAGCACCCTGCTGATTATCCATATTGTGCAAGAGATCCTGATTCAGGGATAACTTTGAATCTAATATTGCAAACATATGCTGGATTAAGTTACTGTTTTCAAAACATGGAAAGGACCAATGGGTATCACTGGAATTTGAACGCGCACATCTGAACTTCTACATACATATCTGAAAGTTCTTCCAGATGTTCATTTACCATACTCGGTAGCTGTCTTCACTTGACTGGCATGTTCCTTGTCAAGATAGTAATTTTTATAACACCAGTACTAAACTTTGTAGGCAGTTTTTTTTTTGTTTGTTTGTTTGTTTTTTTGCAGGGGGGTCTTCTCTGCCTCTTTTCTTTCTTCATCTTTTAAAAAAGTCAAATATTTTATACTTTCCTGCTTATTAATTTCAAGTCCAGTGAGACTAAAGAAAATGGCACAGCTAATAAAATCGCACAGCTAATAAAATCATAAGTGCATTAGTGGGTGACACAATTTTATTAGTGCTAGCCCTTCAACAGATCTGTAAATCCATCCAGTAATGTCTTCCCCTTTCAGTGTCCTAACTTCTTGTACTGTAGTTTGCATTCATTGTATCATCAGTGGTGGGTTTTGGTTTAATTTACATGTCAAGAAGGGCACTAGATTGACAGCATGGGAAACTGAAGGCTTAGCCACAGAACAGATACATGAGAAACAGTAGTGCAGATTTCTCCGCAATGGCCCATCTTATACTCAACCCTCTTCTGGTGTAGCATAGTGTCCTTGACCTTTAAATCCTTGTCCTCCACTCTGCAAATTCCAATCATAGTTCTAACTGTTGTGGTAGTTTCTGTGATATGGACTTTTGTGCACAAGGGGTCTAATTCAAAACCCCCAGGGACACAGTGAAGTTCCTGAAATTCTTGAATTACTTCAAAGGCCATTGAATCAGATCCTAGGACCTTGACTGACACCATCAAACCATCTTGCATAAGCCACCAAATAGCCATCAATGGTAACTAGTTTTGATTATTATGCAACTGGAGTTCAAAATTATAAGTAACTTAAAAAATAAAAACTGCATATATTGTTGTCAGATGTGTGAGCCATTCAGTCACCGTCCAAGCCACCACCATCATCATATCTCGTTCTCTAAAAATTGTTTCAGAAAGGCAGCTGTGTTAATCTGTATCAGCAAAAAGAACAGGAGTACTTGTGGCACCTTAGACACTAATCAATTTATTTGAGCATAAGCTTTCATGGGCTACAGCCCACTTCATCAGATGCATAGAATGGAACATACAGTAAGAAGATATTTATACATACAGAGAACATGAAAAGGTGGAAGTACCCTATTAACTGTAAGAGGCTAATTAATTATGATAAGCTATTAACAGCAGGGGAGAAAAACTTTTGAAGTGATAATCAGATGGCCCATTTCAGACAGCTGAAACGAAGGTGTGAGGATACTTTAACATGAGGAAATAGATTTAATTAGTGTAATGACCGAGCTATTCCCAGTCTCTGTTCAAACCTAAGTTAATGGTATCTAATTTGCTGTTCTTTCTAAAAATTGTGAGCACTATCCCACTTGTTTAGGTCTTGTCACCTCTTTGGTCTTGTCATTAAGCTAAATTGTAAACTCGTGAGGACAAGACTGTCTCTTTACTACATGTTTTCATATCATCCAGTACAATTGGACCATGCCCCTGAATGCTACTGTAAAAATCACCAACATAACTAGAAATGGTCACATTTCAGAACTATTTTTCCCCATTTCAAAATTGCCTTTTTTCAAAACTTAAAATATTCTTTAACAATAGTAGTCCCCCCCCCCATTTTTTTCAATTATACTGTAAAATGAAAATTTAGTCTTTTTTTTTTCCCTTTTGGTCTATCACTTTTCCTTGCCCTCATCTTTCTCATTTTTCAGTGACAAATGTTTTTTTAAAAAAACAGTCTCAAAGGTGCCACAGGACCCTCTGTTGCTTTTTACAGATTCAGACTAACACTGCTACCCCTCTGATAAATGTTTTTTTGTGATTTTTTGTGAATTTTTCAACCAGCTCTGAAATTGAAAGTGAACTGCTGTATTTGTGCCATAGTAAAAAGTACATTTAAGATGTATAATAGGCTTCTCTGTAAATTTGTACACTAAATATTTGTCCAGCCCTAGCATGAATGCACCAATCAATTTAAACCCTGTGCACTCAAAAATGCCTATAAAAGAAAAGCAAATTCATCTTGCTGACATGCAGTATTTGAAGTTTAAATGTTGAAAACTCATCCACAAATTAGTGTTCCTGTATGCAACCCACTTATAAGTCACAATGTTGAGCAACAATTCAGAATCTAAAACCAGTCATCAGAACATGACATACAATTAAAACTGACAAAATGCACAATACTTCGCTATTTGCTTTGTCTTTCAGTGTTCATCTTTTTTATCACTATCATTAGAATTGTATTTGTTTATTTTGAAATATCCGTTCCATCAGGAAAGAGTGAAATCAATTATTCTCAACACCTGGTGAATGTTTGTTGATTTCTTTTGCCCTATGTGAGTGCACTGATTTTCTGGCATTTTTTTGCTATGCCGGCAGGGTCTAGACAGGGTTGAAAAATTAGTTGTCATTTGTAAGTGCCTTATTTTTTGTGTACTATTAGATAGAGATTCAGACATCAATAATGTTTTCTACTATGGAGTCTATTATGCAATTCATTAGTAAAAATACTTAAACACTGATATCACCCAAGCTCCTGTAAAATGCACTGTAGACATCATTAAAGCACTATATTTACATTTAAACTATTTACTATAAAAGTCTATGTGGTACCTATAAATAGCCTCTACATTATGCGGGTTCTGTTAGAAAATAAAATTAATTGGCATTACAATTTAGAAAAAGTTCAGATCTTAAAAATAACCATCCTGCATAGGACCAACGTATCTCCTGTAATGATTCTAATTAGTTTGCAGTGTGCACTATTAATAAAGAACTAGGCTATGCCATGCACCTGTGCTACACTTATGCACACAGAAAAGAATCTCATTATATTACAAATTAACCTCTTTGGAAAAACTCTTTTCTATCATTTTAAATGAAACAATATTAAAAAAAAGAAATATGCTCCACATTTTTAAAGCTGGCATGACTCAAGTATCACATGTCAGTTACATGACAGTAACTGCTAGGTCTACTATCTCATGACTAATCACAGAAAGGCGAGTTGTCTGGTGGTTAATGTTAAGAGACCACTGGACTTGACATAACAGTGGCCATTTTCTGTATTCAGCCACATTATCAGAAAGCGAGAACACCATTTAGTCAGGAATAATTTGGTCTCTGACTAAGCAGACAAAACAGCTGCACAGCTGAAGTGTTGCTAATAAGGATAGATAAAGTGACACATTTATGAGAATGGGAGGGAGTGTGGATCACTGATCTTGGATCTGGGTGTCTATGACTACGAGTTTCTCGCTGGGAGTTGCTTTGCTGATAACTAAAATTATGAGTTATTTACTGATGCTAAGGAAATTGTTAACCCATTAGCAGTTACTATGAGTTATGTGCTTTGTTCTGAACAACCTATAAGGAGAGTAGTTAGAATATGCAATTTGGAGAAGTTTGGAGAGAGAGATTTCAACAAGCTAGGAGACTGACCGCCAACTCCCCAGCGGCTAGGAGGGAGACTGTCCACCAGAAACCTGCTGCTGATCACTTGACACCACCTTAGACTTTGGGTAACTAAGTCTGGGGTGCTCTAGACTACTGCTATTTTAGACAAGTGCTTTAGACTCAATAAAAACAAGGATTTTTGAGTGAAAGCACTCTTGTGTGTACCAATCATTTATCAGACAGAAGCACTTATTTAGGGCTTGAAACTGCCTAAGAGACTAGTTACCACAGTTTCAGGTTCAGGAAACCCCAGATAACAGTTGGAACATGCAACTGTGATTCAGGCCTCCTCAGTTCTAGTCTCATTTTCTGCTTTTCAATTTACATATTCCCTTTTATCTTAGAGCTCTTGCCAAACATTAAGAGCCAAATTGTGGCCCCTCTCATCTGCACTGGAGAGGAATTGCTCACCCGAGTATGCTCACTGAAATTAATGGGATTACTTATGCAAGTAATTGCTCACTAGTGAAAATAAGATTCCACACTCTAGCTCTGCATAATTAAGGATGGAATTTTCAGATGCACATAAATGATTTAGGACTTGTCTATCTGGGGACACCTAGGAAAGTGAAAATGAATTAACTAAACATGTGAAGTTAAAGCACATAAGTTATCCTTCAAGGAGGATTAAACTAAAGTAAACTGGCCAGTTTATGTCTGAAGGAGAGCATCTACACAGGAGTTTAAATGTACTTTACTTTCGCACACTAACTTCATAGCTTTAGTTGATTCCTGTTATCTTTCCTGAATGTACACATGTCCTTAGGAGCATTTGTCCCATTGCATTCCCATAGAGGACAGAAAGCATGTTACTTTTAGCTGCACGTAAAGTATCTAATCGTGCAGGTAAAAAATAGAGTTTCTCAGTGAAAAATCCACATGACAAACATAGCAACCTCACACTGCAAAATCACCATTGTAATGTCCTAAATATATTGATGTCACTTCCATACCCCCTGCAAAACCAAACAATGTGTAGGGTCATAAAACAAGCCTAGCACCCATCTGGTCACAGCTGTGCCAATCCCCACTTGTCACAGTTTGAAGAAGTAAGTATGGCTCCTTTGCTTCTGACAGAGAACAAGACAATGCTTCATTCCTGCTCCCAGCTCCCTTAGTCTCAAAAGGTCAGTTTCTTTCCTCCCTCCCTCCCTTCCTTCCAGTATGCTTGACAGCCTATTGTCTCCCAACTTAATAGGCTACCCAAACAATTCTAGTATCAAAGGGGTAGCCGTGTTAGTCTGGATCTGTAAAAAGCGACAAAGAGTCCTGTGGCACCTTATAGACTAACTGACGTATTGGAGCATAAGCTTTTGTGGGTGAATATCCGCGTCTGACTCTTTGTCACTTCAAACAATTCTAGTAATCTTAATGACAAAGGTTACTGGGTATAAGGCAAAAAATAAAGAGAAAACCACAAAGCTACAAAACAGAATAGAAACCACTTTATAAAACTGATTAATCACTTTGAAAAGCCTAGCTAACCACACTGTATGATCTGTTACAGGGTATAGTAGTTAAGCAAGTGGTTAACCTTCTATTTATTGGAAAGATTCTGTCTTCCCCAAAAGCTGCTGTCTTGTCTTTCTCTTGATGTCTGAGACAGGTGTGTCTCAAGCTATATGAAGCCTTGGTTATTTATGTCACTACAGAACCAAGAGATATAAAACCAGATCCTCGGCTAGTGTAAATCAGCATAGTTCTGCCAACATCAATTGAGCAATGACACTTCACATATGCTAGGAATCTTGCCCATAGATCATTAAGGTTTGCAACTCTTAAATCTATTAGTATTTTGGCACTACTTCACTTTGGTCAAAACCCTAATAGAAAATACCAGGTATCCACTTGCAATGCTGCATCCATAAATATTAATCAGATCTCTTTTGCCCCTCTGAAGTCTCACATCTCCAGATTCTCTGCACAGGCTGCAGCTGTATGGGAAAAGAGGCAGAAGCCTGAGAATAACTTGCTCTTTGAAGCTTGTATAACTCATAATAATGCCATGTGGCTCTCTGTCCCCGTCTAGTGGTTAGTGAATTTAAGAATTTATTACTGCCTCTGAGCTAAGGGACCTTGTACAATAACTAAGAGGTAGTAATGATAATAATAAAATATTAACAACAACAATACCACCACCCAGCTCTGATGTAGTGCTTTTCATTATTAGATCTCAAAGCCCTTTCTAATGAAGGTTCAGTCTCCACATATGATCTAACCCAGGGGTGTCACTTGACAAACGTGTCAAGAGGCCATAGTTAATATTGACCAGAAAAGCATTAATTTTTCTTCCTAGTATGTGATCTTAATAAGGCACACGTTGCCAAACCACAGACTTTTTTAGGTAAGTTAAACAAACTTAAATTAGGAGACAGATTTTCAAAATTTTACCATTTATGATCAAATATTGCATATATTCAGATTATTATTGTATGTAGTGGGCATGTGAGACTCAATATCCTAGAGTTTCAGTCCAGAACAGGGAATGGAGATTACTTGGATGTGACTGGTATTCTGGGTGTTCAAGAGATGTTTGGTACACCTTGGACTTAAAAAACAAACAAACCATTTGCGGGGAAGGAACTCAACTTAGCAAGTTATCTTTGACGACAAATGAGTTTATTCCTATGGTGTCCCTAAGGTGTGAGGGCTTTTGAAATTAGCCTTTTAGTTAGGTCCATCTCTACTTTTTTTTTTTGTTTGTTTATTTGTTTGTTTTGCCAACTGACTCACTCATCCCAGAATATTTCATACTTGATTAATGAAATGGATTCTATTGCTCCTGACTAAGAAAGAGGAGTGACATAACATATTTACCATCTGTTTATAATTAATGCAGACCCTTAAGGCTAATCAGCTTAACAAGACACACTTTTGAAACTATACAGAAGCTATCTGAGCCAATTCTACAATCAAGACTATTGGTTTAAAAATTTCACACACTGTATTGTGCAACATAAAACTACAGTGATGACAAATTATAAAGCATGTTATCACAACATACCACATTAGCATTACTGAATTAACATCACTTCCAACAGAGTAACCCCAACATCATGCAGATGAGCAAAGCTGGAAGTACAGATGGGGTTGAGTCACAAAACTGAGATCCCAGATTTCTGACATTTTCGGAGGGTGATCTTTTAGTTTGCTCCCTGCTGGAGAAAGGGGGTAGGTATGACACTTTTATGCAGATCTGTGTTGATATTCTGAAGACCTTCTCTCCCAATGTTCTAGAGCATTTGAATCACAAGGTTTGGTTCTAGCTCATCTATTGTTAAAACTATTACACTGTGTTTTGTAACTGATTATATCATTATACATTGGGCGGTTGGGTAAAACCTTACTAAAGCTAGTGGGTGTAACAGCTGCTCTTCATTCAAGATAAATGTAAAATGCAAGTAAGCTCCTTTATGTAATAGATAGCTGAAACAATATGAGCTACACCCCAAAACATAATCTACGTACAAGGCTGGAATAGGATTTCAGTCATGTGATCTGAAAGGTTTCGACAGGGGTCTGAATGAAAATACCAGGCAGGGCGGGGGGGGAGAAAGGAAGGGCTTGCTTATTATTTGATGGAGCTGTGTGTGTGAGAAAGAAAAACAGAAACACAAAGAAGCACACAGACAAGGCAGCAAGGAAGCCCCAGAGAGGCACTTGAAGTGAGACCCTGAGAAAAAGCTAATATAGAAAATGGGCTAAGTGCTGGCTGGAAAGAGGCTTGGAATGGCGAACAAAGAAACTGTCTCTTATTGTTTGATTCCTACTGTGTTCAGGGAAACAGGACGTTGTGTACATTCTTTATAAATAAACTGGACTGCAATAAAGACATATCTGATTCATATTATCAGTTTCTCCACCTAACAGAAAAAACCCCACAAGATGCTGAATATTGGCTAATTGGTCAGGTCTAGGGAGGTAACAGTATTGTGCAAGAAGCCTGAACTGAAATTTATTCACACACACACATTAATCTTCAGGTCTTTAAGATTTGATTTGATCTGATTTTTCAGAATTGGAGAAATAAGGCAAAGGGATAATTGTGTTCTTCCAACTTTCTCAAATCCTTTCAGTGATAAAACTGCAAAACCAAGAGGGATTACAGAGAAAGGTTTCAATATTAAGAGCCATATTTTCAGAAGAGCTCAGCTCCAATTTAGACAACTAAATGAAGGAGCTGTGTTTTCAATCCCCAGATGAACTCTCTTGCAAATTTGGTCCCAATTGTGGGAAGTAAGCTCTTTCGAAAATCTGACTGTATATATACATAACAGTCTTTGATTTATAAAGGAAAACAGAAAATTCCCTTACCTTAGCAAACTGTGCATTTACCCACTTTGTGAATGTTTTCTTTTGAACATCTTCCCTTTCATCTGTAAACAAAAACAGAGGAATTTATTAATATCAATATCATATATGTTTTGACCAGAGGGGAAAAGTCCCTAATATTATTATGAATGGTTGTTTCCAATTATGAAAAATTTTATATACTATTTGATGCTGTATAATTAAATAAAAGCCCTGTCTACACTGCACTGCAGTGCAAACTAATGTGAACTAGGCAACTTTTAGTTTGTGCCAGTAGTGTTCACATGGGGCATCTAGAGTACAGCGCTTTAGTGCACTCTGCAATTTACACCTTGTAGTCCACGCTGCGGCGCAGAGTCAATGACTCCAAAGTGATCCTCACTACCAATAACACTTTAGATAATCAAATAGAGTGAAAGTTACATTAGAGAAAATAAATACAGCCCATCTAAGTGAGGGTTGAGATATTATTTCAGTACCTGGATTATAGGACAACAATCTCTCTCTTTTTAAAATTATTAAATATGCCTATTCATACACTGCCTGCTATTCTGGACCTTCATGATCTAGAAAATCATGGCTGTTTGACAGACTGCAAGAGGCGCTTTCATGGCATACATAGAGCATGCCATGTCAGTGGGACCCAAGAAAAATCAAGGAAGGGATTTGCAATTGAAGAGCTGCCCCCACATGCCACAGGAGAAAACATTTGTGCCTCTTGACCTTGCTTTCCCATCAAAGGTTTCCCACTTCCCCAGTTACAGAAAAGCATTGGCTGGCACAGTGCATCCATAACTAGTATGTTTCCTCTCATTAGCACCCAATTAGGAGCGAACCTCTGCTCACAGATTTGTATAGGGATCATCAGCAAGAGTCCCTAGGAAGCACAGCATAGAATTTCTAGCCTGCAGGGCAGGGAGAGACTAAAGTGGCTTGTGTCCTCCCGATCCTGGACTGCTCTGGAGGCTAGAGCTGTTTAAGTTATGGCAGCTTCCCTGGGCTGCCTGAATGGACTACAATATTTCCTGCAAACCCTACAGCCCTTCCACCAAGTATAACCCTTCCTAATCTTAACCCTTCCCCATCAGGCTCCCTACCTCAGGGCATGGGAGTTCATGGAAGGCAGCCTTCCAACGCCGTTTACAGGGCTTGTACCAGGGGAATACTTCCCCAGCCAGAACCAGGGCTTTTAGGGCCCCTTTAAACTACTCCAGACCTTTTACCTTCCATAGTAGCTCACCCTAGACTCCAACATAGTGCTCTGTCCACAAACATGAGGACTGTAATGATGATGACTGAAAATGGACAAATGTAGGGAAAGCAGCATATAAGAGTAGAGTTTTGCCCTAGGTTATGTAATCACATATGAAACAAATTAGTGGCTTCAACCTAGTGTCTGATGACTATTTGTCCACGTCACAATAGAGACAATTCTGTAAGCAATAACACAGAGGGATCTCTTTGCTAGAATAGCAGGATTATTTTAAATCAGAAATGAAGTGCAGAGGCAGGAGTTTTGTGGGGAGCATGGCATGGTGCCTGTATTAAATGAAGCTACAGCCTGTGCCACCTCCCTCCCCTTCTTGTGAGCAGTCAAGTTCACCCCATTTTAAAAATAAAAAATAATAGTAATTCTCATCTGAAATGCTCACGGATTAATAATTTTAATGGATTCAGTTGACTCTGAAAGGCAGTTGCAGATGAACTACATGAGGAATTCATGGTATTAATAATGTATTTCAATTCTTTTTCCTTTCTATGAGACAAGACAAGGCAAAGCTTTATGATACAATTACATCTTTTGTTCTCAGAAACCTTGCTTGAATAACTACCACTAAATGTGTCTTTTCACAGGAATGCTTTTCACCTATAACAATAAAGTATACTGATAAAATATGAATATGAAAGATAAAACTATTTTGTTACAAAAATTGTCAGAAAGTTAAAAAATATGCTGCATGTAGACATTATGAGTAAAATGAGAGATTTAAAATAGATTGTGAAGACATTAGGAACCATTCGACATTATATATGAAGTTGTATGTATCTATTGAGTAAATAACACAATGGGGATATATTTTAAGCAAACAACTTCACTTCATATTTACCTTTTTATTACATTTTGTATAAGACTATTCTATGCAATAAATTATCATTATTTTTATGGCACCATTTTCATCACAATGTATGGCTTATTATACCATACACAGTGCATTACAAATGTAGAATATCAATCTCTATTTCACTAGCAAAAATGTCAAATTATTCATTAGTACAAAATCACATCATTTTAAGTTCCAGGATGACCTATTTCAAAAGATACTGAAGTGATGGCTGGAAGAATACTTTCTATTATTTTTAAGCATAAAGAGTCGGACTTTAATTCCCAGTATCTTTTAAAAATTAAATATGTATTTTCAAATGCAAAGTATAGTGATTCCATAGAGAGAGTTATAGTCTACACAATTCCTGGATGTCAAGGTTTTGGGATATAATTAATTTTTTACAATAATTCCTTGTTTACTTTCTCCTTGCCAGTCAAAAATATTATTGCTATAGTAGATGTGGTTACAAAACCACCAATTTCCCCTTTGAAGGTTTTCAGCTCAGAGAACTGATAGTTTCACAAGTATTCATGAATTTAAAACAGGGTAACATTTTACTATTTTGCATGGAAAAAACAGTCCTTATGTGTTGTCTCACTGAAAATTAGCCGAAGTCGCTAACAAAAAGGTCAAAACACCGACTATTTATTTGAGTATCTGAGAATGTTGAGGTTTGGGGACAAGCTAATGTAATCAACACCATTTTGCAAGACCAAAATAATCCCACTGCTGATTTTGCTCATCTCCTTTTGAAACACAATATACTGTACTTGGAACCATTTCATAAAAATTAAAGCTGGAGAACAACATATTACATCAAGCAATCTATTCTCCTGCCAATGCAGGATTGTTCACAAGAGTACATTTTCTAGAGATTTGTCTTTTCTAGTATTAAATACCTCAAGCAATGGCACTTGCTTCTTTCCTAGTCAGCTGTTGGTTGAAAGTGACATTTTTAGCAACTTTAGCTATTTGTGCATCTGGCAGCAATGAAGGGTCCAGAGGATACAGAATCTGCAGACCACCTTGATTATTACAGGGCATGTGCCTTTGGTAGTGGGTGATTGTGAGGTTGGTCACAATGCTTTCCTCTGCCCATCAACACTACCTCCCTTTTGCTGGGTTGAATGTCAGTCAGCAGCTTCCCATACAAGTGCTGCTCTCTCCCAGGCTCCTGGGATATGTAGGAGATGGTGTTCTTTGCAGGAATACAAAGGAAGTGTAGAGCTGAGTTTCTTGCATATATTTGATTTGATGTCATATCACAAACTCCCACAGCATCTTCACATAAAATGTGAAAGTAAATTAACGCTAAACACATAGCTGCTTCTGTTTAAATGCCTCTTAATACCATCCCAATGTGCAGCTTTAAGCATGTTATTAAAACAGAGGACCATTTTGTATAGAGCGTATATGTGATTGTGGAGATGGGAAGAAGGGAGGCACAGCTATTATCTAGTGCCCAAGCTTAATTTCTTTCCCCCGCTGGGCTACTGTATAACATATTCAGAAACAGTGTTACTCTTCCACACATTTACATGCAAGACATTGAACTGCTAATCACAGATTAATTAATGCCCATTGAGCTAGTAAAAAGCAGGGTCTCCAGAGTAATATGGGAGTTAAATCCAACCATTTGAATTTGGCTCTCTCACAGTCCAAGCGATGCTATGCAACCTTTGCACATTTCCATACACAACTCTCTTCCACTGTTATCTTTATATAATGATCATTCAAGTATACTTTCTTTCATCTCTATTATTTCTAGATGCTTGCTCTGACAAGTTTATACCACAGCAATTTGTTTGTGGCAGCCTCCCTACAAAGAATCAATTTTGTGTTAATACATGGCACATTCAGTTTCCCTATGGAAAGTAGAGAAATACACACACACACACTTTTTTTTTTTTACCTAGATTGAAGGACTGAATACCAGATGTGGAAACTAAATGACATTTGTCTGGATGTAGTAAAAATGTGCCAAAAACACCAACCTGACACTTCTGAATTTCTATGTTTATAATAGATACTTTAGTGACAGCCAGATGAATGCACTTGCAGCTGTTTTTACTGTGAGGCAACAAAAATAATCAAGTGGTCAGGTATGCAATTTCTCTAGATGTCCCAGGGTAATATACTGTGTCTACTACACACTTCTCTTTAAAGCTGTCAATCAGAATTCCTGTGGATCTCACTTTCACTATTTGGGTGAATCTAAAAATGCAATACTGGAAATGTACCAAATTTCTCAAAGTAATTATAATGTGCAAATTTATAATCATTTCCCCCCAGCAAAAATATCACCTCTCCATTGTTTTCCAAAATCCTTGTCATGTAGTCAGAGGGTCTATGCTTAGCCCTATTGCAGTTTAGGAGATTTTGGGGTCCATATACGTAAATGGACAAAATAAGAGAAACAGATACTTCAATGATTGAAATTTATCTTGTTTTCAGGCACTATACTATCTGTTACCAGTGCATAGATCTTGCTTTTACTTTAAGTTTTTTTTTCTCCTTTTAGCCTTTCCATGCATAAGGTATTGTGTATAGGTTATGGTTCAGGTGATCAGTAAAATACAGACTGTATCTCCAAACCTCTTGAGTTTGCTAAATTGAGCATTAGATTTGAAAGAAGTATTTTTCCAGGGCAGTGTTCATGTGAAATTGTGACTAGAAACTGAAATACAGTACTAATAGAGCTAATCATATGGGGAAGGGACAGTTCTAAAAGTTAATCAGGTGACAATGCTAATAAAGGCACAAGTGTTACAGCAAAGAATGCTTAGGATCATGCAATCAGCCCTCAATAGGACTGAGGCTGCTACTACTAATGATGAGTGGTTAGCAGACAATTTTTATAGCTGCTTAATGAAATATTTCACATTTGCAATCTATTACCTCAATGAAAGTTCTTCATCATTTCCTCAAGACTAGAAAACATTATATGATTATCCTTTAATCAAACTGGATCTACCTTTTATAAAGGAAAATATATTTTAAAAAAACATACAAGAAATGAAAGAAAATTACTTTTTTTAAATAAAGAAAATTAAACAGCCTATTTTGAGAGGATACAATAAGGTAAATAAAAACTCTGATATAAAGGCAATACTTTTAAACAACATTCTTTGCTGGATAGAGTTGTGATTGTGAATGAGAGCTATGTAAGATTTTCTAACGTCT
This sequence comes from Trachemys scripta elegans, assembly GCF_013100865.1. Classification (NCBI taxonomy): domain Eukaryota; kingdom Metazoa; phylum Chordata; order Testudines; family Emydidae; genus Trachemys; species Trachemys scripta. The sequence goes on along the minus strand of NC_048298.1, from coordinate 200,913,721 downwards.
CGTTTACACAGAGCAAGTCTGAACTATTTCACCACTGTGAAATGGTACAGCACTATATCAGTGTTATTGCAGACCAAACCAAAGAAACAGCCACTCTCCTGGACAAATCAAACCAAACATCCCCTACTGGGCTTTTCCTTCCCCAGTTACCTGGAGACACTTATCCTTCTCCCCCCGAGATACTGTGAGATGCTTCAATGTCCTTTTTCAAATTCAACACTGACATTAGCACAGACCCTTCCCAAGCAGTTCTGATATACATTCTGGCCTGTCCTCCCACTCCCCAAGAGGATCTAACAAAAACTGAGGCTTGGTCTATACTAGAAAATTAGGTTGTCTTAACTATGTCGGTCAGGAACATGAAAAATCCACACTCCTGAGCAGCATAGTTAAGCTGACCTAAGTCCCCATGTAGCCAACACTAGGTCGACGGGGAGGTGGACTACCTGCGCCAATGGGAGAATTGCTCCTGTCAGCATAGGCAGTGTCTACACTGAAGTGCTACAGTGGTGCAGCTGTGCTGCTATAGTGTTTTAAATGTAGAGGAGCCCCCAATAACTTGCCCCTTCATTTAACAGAAACTATAAGTCCTTCTAGCTCCCTCCAAAGATTTTTATTCATCAAAGTGACCCAAGAAACAAGTAAACACAATTAGAAAGACAATTTAGAAAGACAGCCAATGTCTTGGAGAATATTGCTTATACAAGGCATTATACAGCACATGATTTGCTGTCTTTCAAAGAAAGGCTGGAAATTTGCATAATGTGTTCTTGACTAATTAACTGTGTAATGGGGGTATTTACCACACACCAGCCCTAAAAGGGTTAAGGAAGCTGAGGAAAGGGGTAATAAGTGTGATAGGCCACACATGAGATGTTTATGCTGGAGCCACAACCCCTGGTTGGAGGAAGAAGTTCAGGTGAGCTGTGACAAAGTCTATAACCACCCTCTGCATTAGAGAGGGAAAGAGGGAATGCAGGGCAAGAGTAGGACCCTGGGAGCCTGGCCCTGAGGGAAGGGTGTACCCAGGAAAAAAAACAGGTAGGGAAGAGAGCCTGCAGGAATTGGGTAGGAAGCAGCCCTCCAGAGAGAGAGCAACAAGGCTGGGGATTGAGCAGAGCTTGGCTGTGTATTGTAGGGTCCCTTGGCTAGAACCAAGTCCTACCAGCCACTGATGGTATTGCCTGGCCAGTGGGTCCAGTGAGACTCTATACCCTAGATGGAGAAACCACCTAGTGACCTGGCTGAAGGGCTGAATCATGAGGAGGAAACTGCGGTGAGTGAGTACCATGTGACAACCTGTATAAGGTTTTTATTTGCATATTAGTCCTTCACCTCGTTCCATACATCAGCACTAGGATCCACATCTGAACATATTAATCAAATCATCATAACCGTGTGGCTTTACTCTTGCAAAATCTTGAGGGTAAACCTGTTGAGTTTACTAGAAGAGGTCAGTATTTTCAAGATATGCAACTAAATCATCCTAGATCAAATCAAATCCCAGCATTTTGGTTTTTTTTTACTTTTATTTTGCTTTGTAAGATTCAACTTCCCCTTCTTCATTCCCAGGAATTATGAGATAGAGAATAAATTTATTGCTTGGGAGATATAGGAAAGAATTCCTGTGGGAAAGCCAGTTTCCATATAAGTGGCCTAGCAGTGGGTTGAACTCCACACTGAGGAAGTGGTCTATTACTCTTGTGATTATATAAACAAGTTTTATTTTATTATAAACATTGTATTTTATGGAAAAATTCCTTGCTGACTTCCCCTGTATTTTAATTCTGTTAAGTCTTTCCCACAGTTTACAAAAACATAGGTTTTTGCTCTGACCTAACCTAATTCATGTTATTCAGAGAAATAGGGTAGATAGATAAGTATCCTTTGTATACAGTTGTAACTAGAGTCATAAAAACCTTTATCTGTAGATGGAGCAACAATCTCTGATGTTGCACTGATTACACCATCTACTCTTGATAATATTATATCAGGGTTTTCTACAAGAGATAAAACATGCTACATAGCTGAGTATAAACGTGTCTTCTCTCTAAGGATTTAACATTACTCTGAAGTCACATTGGTTTAACTTAAACTTGTTTGAAAACAGAACCAGGCCAAACCCCAGTACAGATACACTTCTATCATTTTTAATTTGGTGGTATTGGTTTAGCTTGTGCCTATAAACTCTCCAACATAGCCTAAATTTAAATCACCAGTTTTAAGTTTCTGTCCAAACAGAGATACACTGGTTCAACTAAAATTGATTTCAAATGACACCTTTATTTTAATCAGTGAAGTGGTGTGTGTAGACTAGACCTAAATTATATGATGTTTCCTTTTCTTTGAAACATCATTTGTACAGTGACATGGATTCTGTTTTCACTAATTACTTCAGAAAAATCTTCCAGGCAATCAAATATTCAAGGGTACATAACTGCTAACAGTTATGACTCAGTACCATAACAACTAGATGGGATAGCTGGAAAATTAAAATCCAGATCTAGGTTCAAGTTCTAAATCTCTTCAAATTTCAGGGATGTTTTTCTCTCTAGGATATTGGATCCATCTCTAACAGTAACATTTGAAACAAGTAATCAGAGAGAGAAAAAACGAGTAGATCATTACTTAGGGTTTATCTACATGGTAAACTATTCCAGAATAGCTATTCCTGATTAACTATTCCTAATTAACTCTCAGGGTATGTCTACACTTACCGGAGGGTCCGGCGGCAGGCAATCGATGTTATGGGATCGATCCTGGAAGTGCTCGCTGTCGACGCCGGTACTCCAGCTCGGCAAGAGGAGTACGCGGCATCGATGGGGGAGCCTCCCTGCTGCGTCTGGACCCGCAGTAAATTCGGACTAAGGTACTTCGAATTCAGCTACATTATTAACGTAGCTGAATTTCCATACCTTAGTCCAAAGTGGGGGGTTAGTGGGGACCAGGCCTTACACAGGGAGTTAATCAGGAATAACTTCATTTAAAATTCACACCCTACCTTAACCTGGATTAGCTGTCCTGTGTAGACAAGTTGTTATTTACAATAACTGCTATAGAAGAAACTTGACAATTTGTTTTGTTTTTAATGAAAAAACAACATTCTTTCTACGTCTACTTTCAAAATTTTAACAAATGCTGTTGCTCTTGTGGTAACTTCCAATTTTCTGTACTTATTGAAAGCTAGTATACCAGTACATATTTAGCTCTGGTTTCATTTAAGTACATCTTGGTTTTATAGAAATGTTATCTAGAGCAGTGGTTCTCAAACTAGGGCCGCCACTTGTTCAGGGAAAACCCTTGGCGGGCTGGGCTGGTTTACCTTCCACGTCCGCCGGTTTGGCCCATCGTGGCTCCCACTAGCCGTGGTTTGCCGTTTCAGGCCATTGGGGGCTGCAGGAAGGGTAGCCAGCATGTCCCTCGGCCCGCGCTGCTTCCTGCAGCCCCCATTGGCCTGGAGTGGCGAACTGCGGCCAGTGGGAGCCGCGATCGGCCGAACCTGCGGACGCGGCAGGTAAGCAAACCGGCCCGGCCCACCAGGGGATTTCCCTGAACAAGCGGCGGCCCTAGTTTGAGAACCACTGATCTAGAATGCTTTCAGATTTAAACAAATAATTGAGTTTCATTTGCTAAATGAAAACAAAAAACAATGTTCGCCAGCTTGGTCATTAATCATTCCTTTCATAAATACATCTTACTTAAAATATACTTGAATATACCAAGAACTTTTTTTAAAAGAATAATTAAATTGGACAAATTAAAGGGAAACTTAGTTTTCTGGATCCAAAACATGACCTAGATTTTGTGTTTCCTTACACAGAAATTTACTTGCAAAGTCCATGTAACTTCTGTGTATAACCAAATACTTCACTGCTCATTTCCATAAGTAAGTCAGTGCAGCAGACCAGCACTCATAGTTGCCTCTCTATAAGAAACCAATGTGTGCTTCCAATGGAAGAAGAAACTTCATCAAGGAAACAGATTAGAATTTCTTGGAAGCATGAACCTTCCTTACAGGTTTTTAAGGTAAGGCTTGACAAAGCCCTGGCTGGGATGATTTAGTTGGGGATTGGTCCTGCTTTGAGCAGGGGGTTGGACTAAATGACCTCCTGAGGTCCCTTCCAACCCTGATATTCTATGAACCTGCAAACATGTAAAACATTATCATCAAATATTAATCATACTTTGGTAAGGCAGATTGCCTCCTCCAAGGAGATCATGTTTGCTGTTCCACGCAACCAGCTCACTAAGTCTTCTCTAACGTAACAATAAACGATTTGGGAAGTGAAGCAGCTAAACTGTGCCAATGGATTAAGTGTTGTGGGAAGGAGAATGTTGCAGATTGAGCAAAGACAGGTGATTCCGGGTACCCATTTGGTTAAATTGTTGTTAAAGTTGCAGTCTCTAATTTCCAGCACAAGCATGTTTGCTTATGTAGGCATGCAGATATTTGGGTATCTAACTGCCAGTTTACCCATGGCATTGACAGCATCCCTCTAACACCTATGTTTTGTCATCATATGCATATAGTTATGTAACACTGACAGACCCCAGTTGTTGGCAGGCGGGATTGAACCTGGACCTATGTAGTTAAATGCATGAGCCGCTACTGCATAAGCTAGAAGCCACATGCCTCTTAGCTAAGCCTGTGGCAGACTTATGAACCTCTAGATGGGCTAGGTGCCACTAGAGGTGGACATAGCATCACACCAAGCAGGCATGCATTACAGGGGCATACTAAGACTTACCTAGTAATACTTTGACAAATTTATATTTATTAAATTTAATAATTCTATTTTCTGAACACTGTAAATGACACCTCCTATCTGATCGTGAAGTTATAAAACCTTCTTTCATTCAATTCTGTATCATGGTAGTGAAAACTGTAACACTTGGCAGAAACTTAACATAAATTGCAAGGCTTGTCACTACCAGCTGTTCCAGTATAGTCGCTCATTGGATCTTTCAGAATATCAAATGAATGAACCATACTATCTACTTCTCTGTTCACCAAGGAGTCAAGTAGACAGTGATGAAATCATGTTATCAGCAGCTGCACTGCCTATCTTTGAAAGGATACAGATAAAGGTGGTCTAACATACATTAACTACAGCACAACAAAAGATATGTGTACAAATGAAGCCTATTCTACCACATCTAAAGGACACTTCCCCTGAGGTTTAGAATCCTGTTGAGAATTGACCCTACATAATATGGAAAAGGTTACCAAATTTAGTCAACAGTGAAAGAAAATTCAAGAAGTTATTGATTATGATAGCCTCATTTGTCAAGCAAGTAATCTGGAAGACTTACCTTGAGATTTGTTTTTATTTTGATGAATTAATGTAAATTTTAGAGAGCTTTCCTGTTTACATGAGTAGGGAGTTCCACAAGTATGATGATATTGAGATTTGCCTTGAGATCAAGGAGTAAACCTCTTTGTTAAGAATGATTGACTGAACATATCCTACCCAAATTTACACCACTTGTTCTATGAGAATAGATGACATTTACTTAGAGTTAATAAATAAATCGGTTGGTTAGTTTCAATAATTTTTAAAATAACCCCATTGAGATTTGGTAGTTCTATAATTTTTTCCTGATCCTTCCAGTAAAAACATTTATTGAGTGTGAAATCTGTAAGCTATGAGGGTAATTAACCACAGGAACAATTTACCAAGAGGTCTGGTGGATTCTCCATCACTGGCAATTTTTAAATTAAGGTTGGATGCTTTTCTAAAAGATATGCTCTAGTTCAATCAGGAATTAATTCAGGGAAGTTTTATGACCTGTGTTATGCAGGAGATGAGACTAGGTGATGCCTTCTGGCTTTATAAACTCCAATTTATTTTTAATTTTTAAAATTGATTCACATGTAAATTATTCCAAAATCTAAAGCCTGGGATACTTTTAAATGTGTACTAACTCTTTAATTTTCTATTTATGAACACTGATAGTTGTAACCATGTATAATTACATTGCAAAGTTTGCAGTTTAATAATTTTCATCAAACTAACTTGATAAATTTATTTTTATGATTAACATTGCAGCATATAATTGGATTTCAGCCAATTATTTGTGATGGAGAACTTACTTTTCCTGGATAAGTGATGTGTGTGAAGCTGATGGACAACATTCTTTATCATAAGAATTCAGAGTTCAGCCAGTTACACCCTGGGAAAGGATGCAGCATATATTTTACCCAAAATGCAGAGCCAACTCTCCTGCCACTTCATGGAGTCTAGTCCTGCTGGTATCAGATTTTGAGACCTTTAAAACTGTGAAGGCAATGGAGAACAGTTGTGCGCAGGCTGCACAGGGCATAAACCTCTTTACCCCCATGTCTAAGCACTCTGAAGCACTCCAAGCACACAAAGGCTACTTTGTCACATCTTATTTGGCTGTGCTGAGGGAACAAGGAGAAAGGAGGCCCCTGTCATTCCTCTGCTCCTCTCTCAAAGATTGTGAATCTGATTTCAGGAAGGAAGGTAGTGGCTAATCACCACTGTAAGCAAGTAGGTAGAAAAGAGGGTCGGAAGTAGAGCTGGAGATAAGATTTTAAATGTATCAATTTTGTAACAAAAAAGGGGACACTGTTTGAGGGGAAATGTTCCCATTTTTTAAACTGTCTCTCATGAGGGAGAGAGGAACACTGCTTCAGACTCCTGACTAATGAGCTAGAGTAGCTGGATGGGCACATGATGGAGAGTGGGCTGCTCCCCTCCCAGATGAAGTTGCAGGGTGGAAGGGGCAGGGAAGGAATTGTGACTGGAGCCATACTTCATTCTCTGGTCTGATCGTAAGGGGCAGTGTAAAACTGCATTGTCTCATTCAGGACAGATTTAAAGGTTGCAGCCTATCCTTAACTGATGTGACAGTCAACATGGTGATGTAGGTGACAGATAAATAGCTAGCTATATGAAAACCCAAATCAACTAATTTCCTCATGAGATCCAACAGAGACTGTAGTGTATGTTATATAATATTTCTGTACATTGATGACATTCCATTGTACCTGACACTCCATTGTACCAATGAGCTGGGAATTGGTGAAATGAGCTCAAGATTACAGTATCTTCTATCAATGCCTTTATTATTACCAAACTTGTTTTGAATCAACAGCCTGCTCATTCAAAATGTTCCAATCCGAGCAGTGTGAAAAATTATGGGACTATATCAGTTGTGAGAAACTTCATATTTCAGCAGTTTCGAAAACAATTTAAAAAATAACAATTGGTTTAAACTGTTTTAGCTTTGGAGGATTTGAATCAGTGAAAATTGCTATACACAGTATGAAACTGAACATTGTGTTACAGGAGCAGTGTCAGAGTGTTTACTGCTCATGAGAACTTTTTTTTTGCTGAGGGCAGATCACTTTTCAGGTGACTAGCAGCCAGATTCTCAATAAGCTTAGAGAAGAAGATTGTGTGGGTGTTTTACTATATATAAGAAAGCAGAGAATCATAAAAATTCAAGGTTATGTAATTAAACAGAATAAATCCTCTATAATGTTTGTATTGATAGCTTTTGGGGGGAAATTCTACAATACTCTTCTTTTGTTCAGAAAATGGACAGGAAAAGGTGAGTGGTCTTAGGTGGATGACCCACAGGATGGGGTTGTCATCTTGAATACAGATTTTCAAAAACACACAATGAACATGTGATAAAGGACCAGAGAACAGGAGTAACAAGGTATATTCATGATCCCATAAAAAAGAATGTACAACATGCAGGGGAAATAAGTGGCAAAGCCCATGAGTTATAGATTCATACTGTGTCCACCTGTAGAAAATGGAGATGCACAAAGCAGCAAGAGTTAAAATAGGTAAGGGGTGGCCAAAAGAAGACGATGGAAGCACATGTAGCATGTAACTCAGCGTTCATGTTGCAAGTTCCATGTAACAGTGGGCTGACTTACTGCACTACTTCCAGCAACACCACCTTGGGATACACAGTACACTTAGCTACTATATACAACACTTGTAGTACATCTCAGTTCTTTTAGGGCTCTTGTATTTAGAAAAGTAAGAGGCAAGCAAAGGCTTCTTACTCAGCCTTCAAAGCCCACAACATACATTTTAAGCACATAGGCAGAGGTCAGGCAAGAAAGTTTAGAGAGAGGATCTTCACTACATTTATCAGTGCAACTGAAAATGTTTTATTTTATATGGACAACTTTTTACAAATAATTACTGAGTGGAAGCCTGTGGCTAACAATACAAGTAAGTAATTTTCCAAATTACTTTATTTCTCTTGCCCCTGTATAAACCAATTAGAGAACAGGCAATTTTAATCTGCTTGATTGACTACCATCTACTTTTTATTTCATATGACCCAATTAGTCTATTAGCTAATTAGTATGAGCTACAACTGAGACACGTATCAGCAGAAGATGTGTTATTAATGAGTGGAGTGTGTGCCTGTAACTGTGTATTTTACACACACACACACACACACACACACACACTCTTATAGCACACATACATGATGAACCCTCATTATAACAACCCTGATAAAAGGTGACTGATTCCAGACTCTCAATTACACTGAGCCTCATTAGACTCCATTTATATTAATCATTCTTTATAAAATTTAGCCCCAAAGAATGGTTCTTTGCTTAGACTAAACAAACCAACTAAATTAATATTGAATTGCTCTTTTTTCTAGATCTTCCTTTCTAGGAGCTCTGGTCTTGTACATTATTTTGAAAGTAGCCAAGTTAAATATATGTAAACAGTATGTTTAAGCTACGTATTTCCAATTCTCTTCCTTTCTTTGGAAGAGAAAGAAATGGATGTTTAAAGAGTAAGATACAGTATTCAGAAAGAATTTCTAGACACCATTAATGAGTAGTCCAGGACTACTCCCACAAGGGGAGAGGCAATTTTTGATTTAGTCTTAGGTCAGATCCTGTGCTTCATGTAAGAAGTGAATATAGTTGAATGCCTCGGTAATAGCAAACAGAATGTAACTAAATTTAATATCCTTGTGGGGAGAAATACCAAAGAAACCCACCACAGAAGCATTTAACTTCAAAAAGGGGAACTACGCAAAAATGAGGAGTCTTAGTAAATGGAAATTAAAACAAAAACTCAAAAGAGTGAAATGCCACCAAGCAACATGGAAACTTCTTAAAACACCATAACGGAGGCTGAAATGTATACCCCAAATAAAAAAAATAAGATAAACAACAACAAAAAAGCGACAAAGAGTCCTGTGGCACCTTACAGACTAACAGACATATTGGAGCATAAGCTTTCTTGGGTGAATACTCACTTCGTAAGATGCATGTAGTGGAAATTTCCAGAGGCAGGTATAAATATGCAGGCAAGAATCAGTCTAAAGATAACGAGGTTAGTTCAATCAGGGAGGATGAGGCCCTCTTCTAGCAGTTGAGGTGTGAACACCAAGGGAGGAGAAACTGCTTTTGTAGTTGGCTAGCCATTCACAGCCTGTTTAATCCTGACCTGATGGTATCAAATTTGCAAATGAACTGAAGCTCAGCAATTTCTCTTTGAAGTGTGGTCCTGACGTTTTTTTTTGCTGGAGGATGGCTACCTTTAAATCTGCTATTGTGTGTCCAGGGAGATTGAAGTGTTCTCATACAGGTTTTTGTATATTGCCATTCCTAATATCTGACTTTTGTCCATTTATCCTTTTACGTAGGGACTGTCCAGTTTGGCCGATATACATAGCAGAGGGGCATTGCTGGCACATGATGGCGTATATTACATCGGTGGATATGCAGGTGAATGAACCGGTGATGTTGTGGCTGATCTGGTTAGGTCCTGTGATGGTGTCGCTGGTGTAGATATGTGGGCAGAGTTGGCATCGAGGTTTGTTGCATGGATTGGTTCCTGAGTTAGTTACTATGGTGCAGTGTGTGGTTGCTGGTGAGAATATGCTTAAGGTTGGCGGGATGTCTGTGGGCGAGGATTGGCCTGCCTCCCAAGGCCTGTGAAAGCGAGGGATCATTGTCCAGGATGGGCTGTAGATCACTGATGATGCGTTGGAGAGGTTTTAGCTGAGGACTGTAGGTGATGGCCCATGGAGTTCTGTTGGTTTCTTTCTTGGGCTTGTCTTGCAGCAGGAGGCTTCTGGGTACACTTCTGGCTCTGTTGATTTGTTTTCTTATTTCCTTTTGCGGGTATCATAGTTTTGAGAATGCTTGGTGAAAATCTTGTAGGTGTTGGTCTCTGTCTGAGGGGTTGGAGCAAATACGGTTGTACCTCAGCACGAATTCCACCACGATTTCAACAGCTTCCACCCCACCATCAACCTTAGCCTGGATCAATATACACGGGGGGTCCACTTCCTAGACACCACAGTACAAATAAGTGACCGGTCACATTAACACCACCCTATACCAAACTTTCCCCCCCCCCCCCCCCGACTGCTATGCCTACCTTCATGCCTCCAGCTTCCACCACGGACACACCACATGATCCATCGTCTACAGCCAAGCACTGAGGTACAACCGCATTTGCTACAACCCCTAAGACAGAGACCAACGCTTATGCTCCAATACTTCTATTAGTCTATAAGATGCCACAGGACTCTTTGTCGCTTTTTACAGATCCAGACTAACACGACCACCTCTCTGATACTTAACAACAAAAAAGCCACTATGGCTAACTAGCAGAGTAAAAAGTGGTTAAAGGGAAAAAGGCATCCTTTAAAAATTGGAAGTCAACTCCTACTGAGGAAAATAGAAAGGAGAATAAATTCTGGCAAGTCAAGCATAATTAGGCAGGTCAAAAAAGAATGTTTAGAGCAACTAGCAAAAGACTCAAACTAACAACAATTTTTTTTTGAAGTACATCAGAAACAGAGAGTCTGCCTCACAATCAGTGGAGTCACAAGATGATTGAGGTACTAAAAGAGCCAGTAAGACTAACTTTAGTACCAGGCAAATAGCTTGAAACAATAGTACAGAACAGAATAATCAGACACATGAACAAAATGTTGTTGGGGAAAGAGTCAACACAGCTTTTGTAAAGGGAAATAATGCCTGACAAATCTATTAGAATTCTTTGAGGGTGTCAACAAACATGTGGACAAGGGTGATTCAGTTGATATAGTGTACTTTGACTCTCAGAAAGCCTTTGACATGGTCCCTCACCAAAGGCTCTTATGCAAACTAAGCAGTCATGGGATAAGAGGGAAGGTCCTTTCACCAATCAGTAATTGGTTAAAAGATAGGAAACAAATGGTAGGAATATATGGTCAGCTCTCAGAATGGAGAGAGGTAAACAGTGGGATCCCCCAGGATCTGGACTGGAACTTATTTCCAGTTGTTTAACATATTCATAAATAGTCTGAAAAAAGGGGTGAACATTGAGGTGTCAAAGTTTGCCAATGATACTAAATTACTTCAAATTGTTAAGTCCAGTGGAGAGTTACAAAGGAGTCACACAAGACTGGGTGACTGGACAACAAAATGACAGATGACATTCAATGTTGACAAGTGCAATGTAATGCACATTGTAAAATATAATTCCAAGTATACATACAAAATGAGGGGTTCTAAACTAGCTGTTATCTCTCAAGAAAGAGATCTTAGAGTCACCATGGGTAGTTTTCTGAAAACATCTGTTCAAATGCAGCAGCAGTCAAAAAGGCTAACCATGTTAGGAACCATTAGAAAAGTGATTGAAAATATCCTAAGGCCACTATATAAATCCATGGCACACCCACACCTTGAATACTGAGTGCAGTTCTGGCCTACCCATATAAACATATTTTGAAAAAGGTACAGAGAAGGGCAACAAAAATTATTAGGTCTATGGAACAGCTTCCATCTGAGGAAAGACCAAAAAGACTGGTCAGTTTAGAAAAGAGACAACTAAGAGGGGATATGATGTTGTTTGCAGTCCATTGCTGACAATGATGATGATATTGTTGCAATTCTCATCTATGGCTATGCATATGACACAGAAGTTTGAACCTTGATACAGAGTCAGCCACACTGAGGGCATAGAAAGTCCGTATCTATGATGTCTGATGATATACCTCTGCAGTGCCTTTCACATGCAGCCTGCAGATGATTTCATCAATCGCACTCAAATCTGTTACATGCTGATCTTGTCAAAGAGAGCCATTGAGTCCTTTTCTGAGCCATTTGCTTGAGTTCTTTAAGATTGCTCTTCAGGTTATCTCTGACGTGCTTATACAGATGACTCTTCTTTCTTTTGTTCTGACTCACCTCCCCAGACAAGATCGGTTTTGGGGGGCAGTGGTCTTCCATTACTATGACATGTTCAGTCCACCTAAGTTGTGCTCTCAATAACATTTCCTCAATTTCCTCTTTCAAGGACCTTAATATTGGTCACTCTGTCCTACCAGTGAATGTTCATTATTGAGCAGAGGGAGCACATGTGAAAATGCTCAAGCTGTTTAATGTGCTGTCTGCAAAGAGTTCATGTCTCAGAGCCACACAGGAGAAATGTTAGAACCATTGCACTGCAGATCTTCAATTTGGTGGAGAGACGAATGTTGTGTTGGTTAGGGACTTCTGTTCAGAGTCAGCCAAGGGCATGGCTGGCTTTACTAATTCTGGAGTCTATTTCCTTATCGAGAGAGTCATCTCTCGAGATGGTGCTGCCCAAATACATGAACTGAACCACATTTTCCAGCTGTGTACTTTGGAGGAAATTGGGTGGTGCTGCAGCATTGGAATGAGATGCTGGTTGGAACAAGACCTCTGTCTTCCCGAGACTGATGGTGAGGCCAAAGAGCTGGGATGCTTCAGAAAATCTTTCAATGATGCCCTGAAGATCGTCATGTCTATGAACCATCAAGGTGCAGTTATCTGCTAAAAGTGCCTTGACGAGAAGTCTGTCCGGTGTCTTGGTCTTAGCATTGAGTCGTCAAAGATCAAAGAGGGAGCCATTGAGTTGGTAGCGGATATATATCACCTGATCCAAGTCCACTGTGGCATGACTGAGGACACAGGCAAAGAACAAATTGAACAGCATTGGAGCACGTATGCAGCCTTGCTTCTCTCCATTCGAGATTAGAAATGTGTCAGTCACTACTGGAGAGAACTTGCACTCTCATGTAGTCATGGAACAGACAGATTATTTGTATGAACCTTCTTGGGCAGCCCAGTTTCTGCAGAATAGCCCATAGATCCTCTTTGGTGACCATATCAAAAGCTATGATGGAGGTCTATAAAATCATAAATGGTGTGGAGAAAGTGAATGAGAGTGTTATTTCCCCTTTCATATTACACAAGAACTCAGGGTCAACCAATGAAATAGGCAGCAAGTTTAAAACAAACATAAGGAGTGAATGATCTACATACCAACCCCACCTATAGTTGAATGGTGAGCTGGAGAAAGGTCCCGTAAGGATAGTATGTGAAATGCCAGATGTGACCTCTGACACATAACTGGAGAGTCAAAGTGAAATATCTCCATTTACCTGCCACCTATAAAGAGTAGGTTGGATCATGTACACTGGTCTTTATGGAATTTTTTTTCTGGCATATGGATGAGACACAGTATGTAGTTGTGTATAGGCAGGGTAGGGTGAGATTAGTGAGTAAGATTGGTGTAAAACATAGGCTGAATTTCTTTACTATAAATGCTTTGACTGATTTATATTCTAATGATATTGTACAAAAGTAACTATATCAATAGATGGCTTTTAATTCTTTATACTGTGAAACACAAATTGAAGATGTGGAGTGACCAACAGTGCCACAAAATCATGCAGAGACTATTGAGGAGCATTGAAATGATTAAGTACCTTTAAAAGGCCATAGTGGTCAATAGGGGTTAGGAGCTCTGGAGTGGTCCCTCTACTGGCTATAAAAAGTAAGGTATGGGTTGTACCTGTGAACATTTTAATGTCTACAGTGATGCTCTATAGTATAGCTTGTAGATGTAGTATATCAGTGGCACTTAGACTCTGCAAACACTGTACAGAAGTTTAGAATGCTGGTAGAAAAACAATGAAATATGTAATTAAAGACCAAGAGATCAAATCCTGTCCCCTTGCCTTCATCCCCTTTGCCAAAGAGTAGCTGGGGATTCTGCCACTGCAGCAGGCATAGGGGGAGTTCCTGGGGCAAGCCAAGGATGGGAGGGAGAGGAAAATTGGGGTCAGGCCTCTGCCAGACCCAGCAATCAGACCCAAGAATTTCAAATAGTTAAAACTATGCTTTTTGGGAGTGAGGGAGGGAAATAAGTGTAAAAATACTTGGTCTTTAGATAAAGCCATTTTTCAGTTATGAAAGAGCAAAAAAGAATTAAGAAAAATTCCCTCTAATACCACTAACTCAAAAATAGCTTGTCTGATTAACCTCATACTGTTCTTGAGCTAATCTCCTCCAAAATGAGATTATTAAAAACAGACCCAACAGAATTTTTCCAGCGTTAGGATAGTGGTCTGAATTAGGCTGAGAACAGAAACTATGTTACAACCTCAACGTTTAGCTGAAGTTATAAGATAGCTATAATAATAGAGCAACTGGAGAGGAAGGACATCTAAAAGACAGTAAAGGAAGTAATAGAAAAAACTACACACTAATCAGTTGTCTTTGCAAAACCTCAAGTATGGTGCAGAACTGAGATCCTTTGTGACACTAATTTCCATTGACTATAATGAGCTTTGGATCAGGACCTCTATAGGCTAATAGAGACAGGCATCAGCTATCTGATGCCTAGTGGAGGAAATGAACTCAGACATCTCCTAAAAATGTCATTTAATTCTTTTTTTATGCAGCAAGGTATTTTACAGGATTATTGCAATCTTAATGTTGTGGGTGGAGTCATAAAATGTACTGAAAGGGGCAATATTAAAAAATAAAAATGTTTGTAGTACTGAGAATTTCACTCCCTCCCTCTCCCTCCCCCCAACACTATTCTTTTGGTTTTGAGTGCCCAGAGGTGTGTCTTGATAACTGAATTTGGGGGCTTTTCAGGCTGTGTCTGAGATTAGTACTTCAAATATATTTAGGACTCTTTACTGTTGTATGTTTTCTGTGCATTGATCGGAGATTTTTTTATTTCATACATCCCTACTTAGAACTAGCTCTAGTGACTGCATATCTATAATGCAGAGAAAAGAAGATTAAGAAATATATAATACTGTTGTTTTGATAGTGAACATTGATTTCACTTTCACTGCAGTGCAATATCGCAAGCGCCGCTGAGAACACTGTCACATCGCCTTAATACAAATTCAATAACGAAAAAGAAGAAAAATAACCATGCATCATCCTTTTTATCATTGTTCTTTTTTCAGACTAACCATCCTAGGCAACAATCTCATTTCCCATCATCAGGATCTACACTTACAACAAGCCCCTCATTCCCTCACACACACACACACCACCCCGCGTGCGTGCGCGCACACACACACACACACACACACAAAAGGAAAATATAATTTTCTTTTTAATTCCTAATGTTCTCTATTGGCACCTATATCAAGATACATAGACATTTAAATCACATCTCTTCTTAGAGAAGAGAAAAGAAAGTGGTTCTTTAGGTTTAGAAGATGCCTTTGAGCCCTCACAATGAGTCTAACAAAGCAGATTATACAGGACAGCAAGAACTTGTAACCAGAATTAATTCTGGAACCAGCATATAAAAATCCTACTGATACACCATGAAACAATTATAAATAATCCCACAAACTAAAAAGAGAACTGAAAACATTAAGCATAACTCAGATGCTGTTGTAAAGCTTTGATTCATGGGAAGTGGGAGAAAATTTCACAGTAAGTAGTCCTCAGGTGAACATCCCAGACCCTCATTTGCTTGAGTATATACTGTAGGACACTCAATAAGCTGACACATCAATCTCAGCTCTTAAAATGAGAGGTTAGGGAGCAGGCAGTTTCAAAGGTAGACTGGTACAGTGTCACTTAAGGCCTTACATTATACCAAGTTCCTTAGGACAGCAGTGGTATCCACTGCATTGTCTGTACAGGGCCAAACACAATGGGAGCCTATTTCCTGATTGGGAACACCAGATATTAATGAAATACAAGTTAGTAATAATTTGCCAAAATATAAATCTTAACATTCATGGCCCGATTTTTTTTCAGAAGTTCTGAGCATACACAGATGACACTGAAGTCAACATGGATTCACCAAGGGCAAGTAGTGCCTGACCAACCTGATTGCCTTCTATGATGAGATAACTGACTCTGTGGATATGGGTTAAGCGGTGGACGTGATATATCTTGACTTTAGCAAAGCTTTTGATACGGTCATCCACAGTATTCTTGCCAGCAAGTTAAAGTAGTATGGATTGGATGAATGGACTATAAGATGGATAGAAAGCTGGCTAGATCGTTGGGCTCAACAGGTAGTGATCAACAGCTCGATGTCAAGTTGGCAGCCGGGATCAAGCAGAATGCCCCAGTGATCGGCCTTCGATGTTTGTTCAACATCTTCATTAATGATCTGGATGATGGGATGGATTGCACTCTCAGCAAGTTCATGAATGACACTAAGCTGGAGGGATAGGTAGATATGCTGGAGAGTAAGGATAGTGCCCTAGACAAATTGGAGAATTGGGACAAAAGAAATCTGATGAGGTTCAACAAGGACAAGTGCAGAGTCCTGCACTTAGGATGGAAGAATCCCATGCACTGCTACAGACTGGGGACCGACCAGCTAAGCGACAGTTCTACAGAAAAGGACCTGGAGATTACAGTTGACGAGATGCTGGATATGAGTCAACAGTGTGCCCTAGTTGCCAAGAAGACTAACAGCATATTGGGCTGCATTAGTAGGAGCATTGCCAGCAGATCGAGGGAAGTGATTAGTTCCCTTTATTCGGCACTGGTGAGGCCACATCTGGAGTATTGTTCAGTTTTGGGCCCCTCACTACAGAAAAGATGTGGAGAAATTGGAGAGAGTCCAGCGGAGAACAAAAAAAATGATTAGGGGGCTGGGGCACATGACTTATGAGGAGATGCTGAAGGAACGGGGCTTATTTATTCTGCAGAAGAGAAGAGTGAGGGGGAGAACTACCTGAACAGGAGTTCCAAACAGAATGGAGCTAGGCTATTCTCAGTGGTGGCAGATGACAGAACAAGGAGCAATAGTCTCAAGTTGCAGTGGGAGAGGTCTAGGTTGGATATTAGGAAACACTATTTCACTAGGAGGGTGGTGAAGTACTGGAATGAGTTATCTGGAGAGGTGGTGGAATCTCCATCCTTAGAGGTTTTTAAGGCCTGGCTTGACAAAGCCCTGGCTGGGATGATTTAGTTGGGGATTGGTCCTGCTTTGAGAAGGGGGTTGGACTAGATGACCTCCTGAGGTCTCTTCCAACTGTAATCTTCTATGATTCTATGAAGTCAATGGGAGCTGTGGATAGTCAGAACCTTTGAAAATCAGGCCAGACAACAGCAGATTCTTTGAAGGCAGAAGCTTTCTAAGCACATTGACTATTTCCATTTGAAAAATATCACAAACCAAAGATTGTGTGTACCACCAATAAAAATGAAGAGAAGGAGAAATACATTTTTTTTACTGAGTAATGATATTTTTTTTTGAGGCACAATATAAATAAAGTGTATTTCATTTAATGACCACATAATATGCTACCTCTCAATATTGCCCTGCCCACTCCTCATATGTTAGGCAGTATTTTCAGTTAAAGGAACCCCCCCCCCCAATCCCAAATGAACTTAAAAAATAAAATTAATAGCTCATTCACTAACCCTCTGGGATCGAGGAGTGATATAATAGGAGAAAAATGTTTGTATAGCTTCAAAATTCATGTTTCCTTTCTCCCTCTAGGTATCAGTCTCTCTCAACCAGCCCAGAAGTCTACAAGTGCACCCCTATTAACCTGGATGGTTTAGGTGAGGCTCAGGAGTCGATGGCATTGAATGAATGTCTAAGGATTAATGATGGACTCCTGAACAAGGAGGAGACTGGAACTGAAACATGAACTTCTAGGAACATCCAGAGAGCTTGTTTCACTTCCATTTATGTGAGACAAAACAATAGAATTCAGTCTGCAAACGTCATTGGCGAGTGAACTCTACAGGGTTTGCATCGTTCTAGTTTGTGATCATATCACTAAAGACTAACTTAATGCACACACAAAGGAGGAGAGTTAGTTAATGTGGCATGTGAAATCTTAACTCTACATTTTCTGATTTTGACTGTCTAACATTTTTAAGGCATGTGAGTTTTATCAATCCATAATATGGAAGAATTTGGCTAGATACCACTAGAACTCCCTATCTTATATAACTCCAGTCCAATAACCTGATTCTCCACTGCATAAGGTGTGAGGCACTCTGCACACAAGCATGAAACACTACCAAATCAGAATTCTCCACTCATCTACCCAGGTGGCAATGTTTTATATCCACTTTGCACAGATGAAAATGACTACAGAAGGACACAGCACTGTAGATTGACCCAATGTGCATATTGAATGAAACATTCACTATGAGCACCTATTTCATATTCAATGAAGCAACTTTTCATCTTGCACTAGATTCAGAATATCTGATGTTTTGAGTACACAACAGGTTCAGGAGTCCTCTTTATTCAATGTGCATGTTGCCTAGGAACCTATACAGCCTTATAATGCACACATGAGAAACTCAAAATGGGGCACAAATCCCTACACCATTCAGGGCTCAGTTGTTTGGGCCCCATGGGAGCTCCCTGGATTTTGCATCAGGAATCTTAGAATGATACAGTTCACTCCAATCTGTGCAATGGCCACACCATTCCTTCTTGGTGACTTGGCATCCTGCTCAAAATTAGAGTGCTGAAAAGGGTTAGAAAGAGTTATGAGCAACTGAAAACAGGAAAGAGGGGGTACTAAAACACTTCAGCAACCTTAAGTGTAACCTCAGCTCCAGTGGTTATATATACCTGGCGAATTTGGTGATTTAAGAATGGTCTACACCTTCTCAGCACAGCCGCCTGCAAGAACAAAAGCAATACAGGAGAAAAACATCCCTTCTTATCCCTGAGCCTTTGTTATGCACAGTTCTACATTAGTAAGTGGGACACAATAAGTGTTTTGCAAAAATACAACACCAAAGCACAAGAGATTTCATTAAAGAATAAAAATTCTGAAAAGATAGAAAATTCAGACTTTTGGAGATGAATGGGAATTAGTATGCATCCCAGCTGAGAACAGTTATCTTGCCATTCCCTGCACTCCTAATTTTAATATAGCAGGAAGACTAGGAGTGCTAAGTAAACATATGTGGACAAAACTGGAAAGGGACCATACATAACAAATTACCTCATGGAGTTATTTTATTGGCTAAAATGATGGTACTATAGCTGTAACTAAGTTTGAGCTCCCAGAGCAATACAGTTCTTCTTTGACAATAGATTACTTATGATTGCTTTCTTTTTTCTATTCCCTGTGCTACTGAAATTTCCTCACAAATTCCATCTTCTAAAACCAATCTTAACCCCATGACTGCTATCACAGGACTCAACCACTGAGTTGGAAGGTGAATCATTTACAATACCTTCCTCTGAAATTAAAACCAATCCTAGGCTTTTTTAAAAAAATTAGATCCTTTCCCCATTCAACTTTCCTTTATAAAAGACATGCAACATTACTTTGAATACAAATTCACCCCCTCGCACACAGGACTAATGAAATCTCACTGTAATCATTGGTAGCCCCTATCGTTTGGCCAAGCTAAATTCCAGCTTTGAGGCACTACCAAGGACTGCAGAAACATCACTGACATTTTGACATGTGGCATGAGGCCTTCTCTTCTCTTTCCACTTTATTTTAAAAAGAAACAACAATAAAACAGTATGGGAAGAGAAATGTCATCTGATGCATTCCAATGTCAAATAATTTGCTCTTTGTACGTATCTTTGAGCCAAAGATAAAAGGTGTTTCTAGCAAGGATGGTTTTACCGGGACCAGAAAGCTGAACCAAAATCATTTAACTGTTTTCACATACTTTGGGTTGGTTTTCTACAATTACTCTAGTGAACAAGCTCAGAACAACTACTGAGCATGTTTGATAATTACCATACTCTGTTCTGGAAGTTTCTGGGTCTTTCTGACTGAGTTATCCTGCCTTGCTCTCTGCAAGTGGGCAAAGACAGAGTATGAGTATCCAACTAAGATCCATGCCTCCTCCCCACTACTTCTCTTCCCCTCCCCTGCAAAAACAAGTCAAGTGATGTAGTACAAAGCATGTGGATTAAACATACCTCAGCAGCACCTACCCTATGCTCTGAGAACCCCTTCCAATTTTAAAATAATACAGCAATCAATCAATATGCTGAAACACTGAAATCCACTGCTGACCACCTACACAAATAGAATTTATTTTCACTCCATAACTCCAGTTTACAGAAAACTTCCAGCCTAGTCTTGCTTCCCTCCCCATCTCAAATGCCAAAAGCATGTCTAGAAGTTAACAAATCAGGTCTCTGGCAGATTCCAGAGTCAAGTGACCATCAGATATTGCCCTGCCCTTAATGCCCTCTCGCCTCTAGGGAGCACTAGATTGTGTGGTTCCACTGATTGTAACCGTGGTTTCATATAATGAGAATAAAGGCACTCTCTGAGATAAACTGGACCAAAACCAATTAGGGCTTTTGTCCGTATCCATAGCTAGGAGGACGTCATAGACCAACACCATTAGCAAAAGTTCAGTCCCATACCAAGGTCTAAAACCAGGCAAGTCAGAGTAAAGGAAATATTGCTATAGTTGTTGGCCATCGCTTTCTCAACCATCCTTATCCCAAATGGAAGACAACAATACTTACATATCTCCATTTTACAGAGATAGAAAAATCAGTGCTTAAGCCAGGGAACTTGCTTCCTCAACCACTATCCTTATTTTTTACTTTTTCCCTGACTCCCATCTCCCATTATCTACTTACAATGCACTTCCTTACATCACACCCACTATACCTTTATCTCCCTCAATTCATTGACTTTCCATTCATCCAGCTATGAATCCAGATCTAAATTTTGTTTGGGGCCCATTTCTGTACTGTTCCGATTATGTTCAGATTTTATTATTATTATTATTATTTATGCATGTATTTATTTATTTATTGGAAACCATGACTCTTGGGCCAACACCAAAAAATAAAAAAAAGGAAAATATCTGAAAAAATTAATGATTAGACTGAAAATATGGGTGCATAATGGAATGGCCAACTATAACATCTCTACCCCACTGTAGTGAGGCGGTGTGGCGCCCCTCCATCCCGCATGAGGCCGAACTTCTTCTAACCCCAACGTGGGTGGAGCCACCGGGTCCGGCGCCCGCCCCTCCGAGGTCACGGCCCCGACCCGGAAGTATAAAATCCCGCCTGCAGAGCTCAGGGGAGCCCAGGCCGGCAGAGAGAGCAGACATCCCGTGCCGAGCTCCTGCTTGGAAGACAGCCGCAGGCCGCGAGGCGCCTGCTACTCCACTGCGCCGGTCGAGCCTACCTCTCGCCAGGTACCCCGAGGAGGACTGGCCAAGCCTGCCCCGGGCCAGCTACCCCAAGGAGGACTGGCCAAGCCTGCCCCGGGCCAGCTACCCCGGTGGAGAGCTGCCGGACCTGCCCCCAAGCCCCACACCAGAGGAACCGATGCTGCTGGACTGGCCTGAACCCGGCATCGCCAACGAGGTAGGCCCCGAGGGGGAACACGGAAGTAGCCCGGGGGTAGCCAACCCCGGTCAGGCTGCAGAGACATGTGAGCCAATGTCAGTGTGTTTTGGTCAGGACACCCCACTGACCAGCAGCGACACTAACCGCTGCTAGGGCCCCAGGCTGGGATGCAGTGGAGTGGGTGGGCCTGCGTCCCCCCCTGCCAACCCTGCTCACGGGTGGCAGGCTTCCCCCTCACCCAATGCTCAGGTAGGAACCTGGGCCTCCCCCAAGTGTATTGTTGCTCAGCCCCTGCACCAGAGGGCCTGAGCCCCTTAACTGACTGTTGCTCAGCTCCTGCACCAGAGGGCCTGAGCCCCTTAACTGACTGTTGCTCAGCCCCTGCACCAGAGGGCCTGAGCCCCTTAACTGATTGTTGCTCAGCCCCTGCACCAAAGGGCCTGAGCTAGCTGAGTGTTTGCTCAGCCCTGCCTGAGGGCCTGAGCTCCCTGAACTGTAGGTCGCTCAGCCCCTGCGTAAAGGGGCCTGAGCTTTGACTGTCTGTGCTGTAGTGAGTCGGTGTGGCGCCCCTCCGTCCTGGAGGGTAGAGCCCTGGCGCGAACCTACTACACCCACACTCATAATTACATGTATATACATGTATCCTCAATGAATTTGTCCCATGTTATTTTAGCTTTTCTGGATTACTAATTTTCAGGTGTTTCATCTGGATCATTGCACTTGGATCATAACAACTGATATCATGTGTTTCAGCTCTACACCAAATTGAGTCTTTACCTACCATGAGAGAAGAAACAGAGAGTCTACCACCAAATATTAGGCTTGTATATGGGAAATCAAAACAGTGTCACTGTTATGGTTGGTTTCAATGGAAAATTGTGAAGAAGGCAGTGTAGGAAAAACGACATAGAAAGGATTATAGACTGAAGAATAATTTAGTAATTTAGAAAAAGTCAAATTGACTTTATCATTTCAGATATATTCATCAGTGGAAACTGTTTTCTATTTATGATTCCTTCCTTTTTCTATTTTATTTTTCCTAAAAGGGAAAGAGTGTACAGTATTCCTTGAATGCTTCCCCCTCCCCTCTCATAAACAGTGCTTGAATTGAGAAAGGACTGTGGGAAATTCAATTCTCTATACTAAATTAATTAGTTCAATATATTAGGAGACCACCATAGAGAAGGATCATTCTTCTTATTAAATGTTTACTGTTCAACCCCAACTAATATATGGTAAAAGAAGATTTGGATAAGGTTTATATAAGCTTACAAACTTGTGGGTGCTCTTATTAAGTGAACCTGCAAACGTTCCGAAATTCAGCCATCAATGTAGACAATTCTCTCTTTATGTTTTTTGCACATCGTGAATGAATGTCAAAGAGAAGAACATATGGTCTGATTTCATTTTGACCAGGATGAAAATCTGGACCTGCTGAAATCAATGAGCTATTGGGATCAGGATTTCATTCTTTAAGTGTACAAGTGCTCAGGCAGAGCAAAAATGTGCTTGTGAAGAGACTTCCAATGATTAGCTCCAAATAAAGAACTAGAAATATGGTGTACTAAATGCAAGAAAATTGTGATTGGCAGTTGCACAAAGGAAAATCTGGAAAATGTTGCAGTTAGTCAAACATTTTCTAAAGGGAGACCCATGTTTTTGTTATGAATTAGAAAAAAAGTAGGAATTATTTAATGTTTCAATATTTTGGCTATAAAAACACAGTAAAATGTAAACTAGAAAACATTTCCTCTCATAAACAGAGACTTCACTAAACATTAACACAGACATTTTCAAGAAACTGTGAGAGTTCCAGACCAAAGTCAACAGTGAAGAGGTGAATAATCAGTCAGAATAACACTGACTGATCATTTTCACTTGTGTTGTACTATAATGTTCCAGTCTAAAGCACAGCGATTTTCACTGTCCACCCCATTGCTGGTTCTTACACTCTAAATTACACCCAACACATCAGAATAGAGTTCTCTGGCAATTAAAAATGTAAAACAGGTATCCATTCACTAATTAATTATAAATAAAATCTCAAGGATTAATATAATAATTCATTCACTGAATGCACATAGCAGTTTATCATCAGAGACTTCTGTTTCAGAAGTAGGAAATGTTCGTAACCTTGGAAATGGTAGAAGTATAATGTACCGTAATTTATCTTCTATTTAAATGGGCTGTTTTTAATATTATTTTTTTAAGAGAAAAAGTAGCACATCTCTATTTTCATGTAACCGTATGCACACCCAAACTATCCCTAAAGGTATATTTAACACAACATCCTTAGAATTTTGGATTCTTGGCTAAAAATACATATTGGAACTCCTCCTGTATTTCTGATCTTGTAAGAAATCATTGTATAGAGAAAATACAAGAGAGTTTCCAGGACTTTTCTTTACTTGGCAAACAGGTTGCCCTCCTGGGTGGAGCAGGGGAGAAATCAGTACAATAATTTGCTGTTGCTGGATCACTGACTACCATTATTAAGGATTATATTCTTGGCAGACTCACAGCAGCACAGTGTAAAACTATTAAAACAAGTATGATACTAGTGCTAAAATACAACCAGATAATGGAAAGTGAGCTGTGCTATAGGTAAGTTTGTAAACCTTCAATGGCTTCCTCAAAATATGTCAGTTTTGTTTTTAAAATTTTCACAGAATGTTAGGCCTTTGAATGCTAAGGCAAATACAGCTACCAAGATTTTAGGCAAATAGGCCAAGAGATTCACTTGAATCATGTTGGCTTTGACTTTTATCACACACTTTGTGAGAAATGTAAGCAGTTCTAGAAGTTTATTGTAATAGTTGATGGCTGAAGTAGCTCACAAAAGGAAGTCTCACTGCCGGAAAAGTTTCAGATCTCACAGTTCAATATAGTTACTGTACAGCAAAATGCAGATGACAAATTCAAATGAATTAAATATAATTTTAACAGCACGACTAATTTTTCCATTGTGATTGAATTAGACAAACTCACCTCTAATTAACAGACTTGCCACACAAATACCAGAAGGTAAAGAGAAGATAAACAAGAAGTGTTATCAACAAAATGCTTTAGAATTAAAATCTAACAATACCATTTATAAAAATATTTTATTGTGACTGGCCAAACACAGCAAGGCATATATTTAATTGGACCTGCTGTAAGCAAATGCCCACAGAACCTATGCAAATTGGTCTTCAGATAAAGGTGGAGTAGAGTTTTATTCAAAGGCCCTGACCCTCTGATGCAACAGAGCTTTCCATCATCTTTGTACTCCATCATTCCTCAAGGCTGCTAGGGATCAGGTCAGCCCTCTGTGAAGCTGTAAATTATTCAGCTTATAACAGCCACATAGATGACATTATGCTGGCTAGACACACTGGAACTCCAGCTATACACACTTCCCACACCTGACACAGCCCTTACACTGGGAAAGAGCAATGGGGATGGTCACAGAGATCCCTCAGCTGCCTGCTTAGTGAAGCTTTAAAGCTGCTTTGTGTTACTGCAGGGGCCTTAGTGTGAAACGTGATCTTGCTTGCTGTGATGGAGGATATTTTGGAGTTGTCTCTTCAAACAGGAGGTTGGCTGATCAGGGTTGTCACTTGCACAGACTTAATTGTATTTTCAACAGTTAGTAAAAGTGTTAGTAAAATCCTGCTCACCACTAGAACAACTTCCGATTGGTTTAT
Source organism: Trachemys scripta elegans (assembly GCF_013100865.1). Taxonomy (NCBI): domain Eukaryota; kingdom Metazoa; phylum Chordata; order Testudines; family Emydidae; genus Trachemys; species Trachemys scripta. Next base: position 200,888,448 of record NC_048298.1, on the reverse strand, counting down.
ACTGTCAACATCATTATTATTTATTTGTACAATGGTAGTCCCTAGAATGCATCAATTGGGATCAGGGATTTTGCTAGTCATTGTAAAAGCAGAATAAGACATGTCCCTTCCCAGAAGAGATTGCAATCTAAATATACAAGATAGAAAAAATGGTAGAAAGGGAAATAAAGACATGGAGCAGGGACATGAATTAGAACATAAGCATAGCCACATGGGTCAGACCATCTAGCCTAGTATCATTTTTTTCCGATAGTGGCTGGTGCCAGATGCTTCCCACAGAATGAACAGAACAGAGCAATTTATTGAGTGATCCATCCCCTGTTTTCCAATCCAGCTTCTGGCAGTCAGAAGTTTAGAGACACCCAGAGCATGCGGCTGCATCCCTGATCATCTTGGCCAACAGTCACCGATGGACCTATCCTCCATTAACTTATCTTATTCTATATTTTTAAATGCAGTTATACTTTTGGCCTTCACAACATCCCCTGGCAGTGAATGCCACAGCTTGAAGAACTTCCTTTTGTTTGTTTTAAACCTGCTGTCCATTAATTTCATTGGGTGATCCCTGCTTATTGTGGTATGTGAAGGGGCAAATAGCACTTCCTTATTCACTTTCTCCACACCATTCATGATTTTATAGACCTCTATCATATCCCCCCTTATCGTCTTTTTTCTACCCTGAACAGTCCCAGAATTTTTAATCTTTCCACTTATGAAAGATGTTCCACATTCTTAATAATTTTTGTTGCCCTTCAACCTTTTCCATTTCTAATGTATCTTTTCTTTTCAGCTGGGGTGACCAGAACTGCAAGCAGTATTCAAGATGTGGGCATACCATGGGTTTATATAGCAGCATTATAATATTTTCTGTCTTATTATTTATCCCTTTCCTAATGGTTCCTAATATTCTGTTAGCTTTTTTGACTGCCACTGAACACTGAACAGATGTTTTCAGAGAACCATCCACAATGACTCCAAGATCTCTTTTTTGAGTGATAAAAGCCAGGGCCGGAACAACCACTAGGCGAACTAGGCGGTCACCTAGGGTGCCAAGTGGTTGGAGGCACCAAAAAGCGGAGGCACGGGAGAGCCAGAGTGTCCCACTTGCAGCGGTGGCGAGCCCCAGCCAGGGAGAAGCTGGCACGGCACAGGGGGGCAGCAGCCCTACAAAGGTGGGGGCACCACTAGCGGGGAGCAGCCACACCCCTTGCCCTTCCTGCCCAGGCTGAGGCCCGGTGCTCCCCCCGGAGGGGTTCCTGCAGGCTGCAGCAGATGCATGCAGGTGGCAGCCCCTGTGCACCCCCTGACTCCCCCAACCACACTCGGGCTCTGAGGCTCCAGGGCATGTGAGCTGCCGCCGCTGCCAGGACGCGGGGCCCTGAGCCTGCTCCAGGAGGGGCAGCGGTGGCAGCGGCTCACACTCCCGGGAGCAGCAGAGCCCGAGCGCAGCGAGGGGGGAGCCGGGGGGGTACACAGGGGCCGCCGCCCGCAGCCCAGGCAGGCACGCCTCCTAGCTCCCTCCTCACTGCACTCGGGCTCTGTGGCTCCCCGGCGCGTGAGCTGCCACCACCACCACCCCTCCCGGAGCTCCCCTCCTCCCGCTGCCTCAGGACTCTGCAGGGGAGGGGCTGTGTGCGCGGCAGCCGGCAGCGTGTTTTGTCTCCACGTGGAGCCAGCGTCTGACCGGCCTGGGCATGGTAAGGGGAGTTCTGGGGGGCAGTCACAGAGCAGGGGGAGGGCTGGATGGGTTGGGAGTTCTGGGGGGGCCAGTCAGGGGGCAGGGAGTGGTTGGATGGGGCGTGGGAGTCCCAGGAGTCTGTCTGGGGTCACTCACTCATGCCCGTCACCCCAATCGGGGTATGGGCCGCCAACCACAGATCTCCAGAGTCCTTTATCCTGGGCCATTTGCTCTAGCTGGTTCCAGGTATAGCCCATTTTTTTGCTATCAGCCTGAAGGTCGCATCGCCAGGTGTTTCTTGGACGGCCTCTTTTCCGCTTGCCTTGGGGGTTCCACCGCAATGCCTGTCTAGTGATGTTGGTTGGCTGCTTGCGTAGTGTGTGTCCTATCCAACCCCACCTTCTCCTTCTAATTTCTTCCTCTGCTGGAAGTTGATGGGTCCTCTCCAAGAGGTAGATGTTGCTGATGGTGTCTGGCCAGCGGATCTGGAGAATCCTTCTAAGGCAACTATTTATGAAGGTCTGGATCCTCCTGGTGGTTGTTTTAATTATCCTCCAGGTTTCAGCTCCATACAATAAGACTGATTTCACGTTGGAATTGAACAGTCTAATCTTTGTTGCCAAAGACAGCTCTCTAGAGCTCCAGATGTTCTTGAGCTGTAAGAAAGCTGCTCTTGCCTTACCAATCCTTGCTTTGATGTCTGCGTCCGTGCCACCCTGTTGGTCGATGATACTGCCTAGGTAGGTGAAGGACTGCACTTCTTCCAGAGGGATTCCATTCAGTGTGACTGGGTCATTACTGATGGAGTTAATCTTGAGGATCTTGGTCTTGTCCTTGTGGATGTTGAGGCCAACCTGTGATGACATGGCTGCCACCACGTTGGTCTTCTCTTGCATCTGCTGTTTGCGATGCGAAAGGAATGCAAGGTCATCGGCAAAATCCAGGTCATCAAGCTGGGTCCACAACGTCCACTGGATTCCATTCCTACGCTCATAAGTGGATGTCTTCATAATCCAATCAATGACAAGGAGAAAGAGAAATGGTGACAACAAGCATCCTTGTCTGACTCCGGTTCGCACCTGGAAGCTGTTTGTAAGCTGCCCTCCATGGATCACTCTACAGTGTATGCCATCATATAAGTTCTTAATCAGGTTGACCACCTTTGCTGGGATGCCATAGTGCCGAAGGAGCTTCCAGAGAGTCTCTCGATCCACGCTATCGAATGTTTTTTCATAGTCAACAAAGTTGATGTACAATGAGGAGTTCCACTCCATAGACTGCTCGACTATGATGCGAAGCGTTGCTATCTGGTCCGTGCATGATCTATTTTGCCGGAAACCTGCTTGCTCATCTCGTAGCTGTGGGTCGACGGCATCCTTCATTCTCTCTAAAAGAACTCGGTTGAAGACCTTCCCTGGCACCGACAGAAGTGTGATTCCTCTGTAGTTGGCACAATTGCTGAGGTCTCCTTTCTTGGGGATTTTAATAAGATATCCCTCTTTCCAGTCTGCTGGAATCACTTCTTCTTCCCATATCTTCTCAAAGAGGGGGTACAGCATTTCCACTGAAACATCCAGATCTACTTTCAGGGCCTCTGCTGGAATATTGTCAGGTCCAGCCGCCTTCCTATTCTTCATCATAGTGATGGCTTTTCTGATCTCCTCTCTGGTTGGTCTATCACAATTGATTGGAAGGTCTTCGTTGGCTGGGTCAATGTCTGGTGGATTTAATGGTGCTGGTCTATTCAGGAGTTCCTCAAAGTGCTCCGCCCATCTATTCATCTGTTGTTCTATTTCTGTTATAGACTTTCCCTGCTTGTCTTTGACGGGACGCTCTGGTTTGCTGAACTTTCCAGACAGTCGCTTGGTGATGTCATACAGCTGTTTCATATTACCGTTGTATGCTGCCTGCTCCGCTTCTGCTGTCAGTCCATCCACATAATCTCTCTTATCCTTCCTAATATTCCTCTTCACTGCTCTATGGGCTTCAGCATACTCTTTTTGCGCTTTAGCCTTTGCTGCTCTAGTCCTGCTGTTATTAACTACTGCCTTCTTCTTCTTTCTATCTTCTATCTTAGTCAAGGTCTCTGCTGTGATCCACTCTTTCTGCTGATATTTCTTAATTCCAAGCACTTCCTGGCATGCTGACCTAAGTGTCTCTCTCACTTTCTGCCATCTGTTGGATACACTGTCTTCCTCTTCCTCAGACCGATCCTGTAGTACTGAAAACTTATTCTTCAGCGTCAGTCCAAAATCTTCCTTGATCTTATGATCCTTCAAAAGGCTAACGTTGAACTTCACTCTTCTATCTGACGCGTCTATCCAGTTCTTCTTCAGCTTCAGCTTCAATCTGGCCACCACTAAGTGATGGTCGGACGCTACGTCTGCTCCTCTTCTAACTCTAACGTCCTGCAAAGATCTTCTGAACTTCTTGCTAATACAGACATGATCGATCTGGTTTTCTATCATGCCTGCTGGCGATACCCAGGTACTCTTGTGGATCTGCTTGTGAGGAAAGATGCTACCTCCTATGACCAAGTTGTTAAGTGCACACAGATCCACAAATCTCTCTCCATTCTCACTCATCTCTCCCAGAGCGTGGATCCCCATGACTTGTTCATATCCTGTGTTGTCAGGTCCAATTTTGGCATTAAAATCTCCCATAAGGATGGTAATGTCTTTGTCTGGGAGAATCTCTAATATTTTCTGAAGTCTATTGTAAAAATAGTCTTTGTCCCCCTCTTCACTGTCATTGGTTGGAGCATAGCACTGTACAACATTCATCTTAATCCTCTTCATTTTAGTTCTGAAGGATGCTGTGATGATCCTGGAACCATGTGCCTCCCAACCAATCAGTGCCCTCTGTGCCTGCTTGGACAACATGAAGCCTACTCCCTGTGTGTGGGGTGCGTCACTCTCTTCATATCCGGAATACAACAACAGTTCTCATGTCAACAGTCGTCTTTGTCCAGCTTGCGTCCATCTTGTCTCGCTAATGCCTAGTAGGGTCAAGTTGTTGCTCTTCATCTCTGCTGCGACCTGTGCCATCTTTCTTGACTCGTACATGGTCCTCACGTTCCATGTACCAATGGTAATCCTCCTGGTTGCAAGAAGGGTAATCAGCTTAGTGGCTTCCTCACGACTTTCACCACCCAGCGTCATGCGTCTTCGAGTCGAAGACCCTTCTTTTTCCAGGCTAAAAGTCTCTGTTATCTCTATTGTTGGCGTTTCTATAGCAGGTTGATTTTTTACGGGGTGGAGTTGCTAGCCCCACGCCCAACCCTCCTCCTTTATCCTGACTGGGGTGGGGGGTGGATAACGGTTGGGGCAGTCAGAGGACAGGTAGGGTTCTGGGGGGCAGTTAGGGTGGGGGGGGGACAGAAGGGCAGTCAGGGCACAAGGAACAGGGAGGCTTAGATAGGGGGTGGGGTCCTGGGGGGCAGTTAGGGGCAGGGGGGGACAGTCAGGGGACAAGGAGCAGGGGGGGTTGGGAGTTCTGAGGGGGGCAGTCAGGGGGTGGGAAGTGGATGGGGGTGGGGCTCTCCCCCCCGTCCTCTGTTTTGATTGTTGAAATATGGTAACCCTAGGCGAGGGGGGGATCTGGGGGGCGCATGAGGTCCGGCGTCTGCATGCATCCGCTGCAGCCTGCAGGAGCCCCCGGAGAGGGGTGCCGGGCCGCAGCCTGGTCGGGGGGGCGGCTGCTCCCCACTAGCAGCATCGCCCCCTTTGCAGGGCTGCTGCCCCCCCGCGCCGCACCAGCTCCTCCATGGCTGGGGCTCGCCGCTACCGCAAGCGGGATGCTCTGGCTCTCTGGTGCCTCCGGAAGGTGGCTTCTCCCTGCCAAGTTGCTGCAGCGGCCCAAGCCCGGCAAAGCCAGTGAGTGGACTCGGGGTGGGGGCCGCCGGGGTGGGTGGGGGAACTCGCGGGGGGGGGAGCTTTGCAACCTCCAGGGGAGTTCAGGGGTGGGGAGGAGGGAACCTGATCTGGGGAGCAGCCCCTAGGCACGGCTGGCCCTGGGGAAGGCTGGCCCCTGGGGTCTATAAAGGCTCGTTGGGATTTGCCCCTCAAATTAACCGATGTGCGGGGGGGGAGGAGGGGGAAGAGGCACAAGGTGGAAGTTTCACCTAGGGCGCAAAATATCCTTGCACCGGCCCTGATAAAAGCTAATTTAGCTCCAGTAATTTTGTATGTATATTTGAGTTATATACTAATATGCATTACTTTGCATTTATCAACATTGAATTTCGTCTGCCATTTTGTTGCCCAGTCACCCAGTTTTGTGAGGTCTCTGTAAGACTTCATAGTCAGCTTTGGACTTAACTATCTTGAATAATTTTGTATCATCTGCAAACTTTGACACCTCACTGTCTACCCCTTTCTCTAAATCATTTATCAATATATTGAATCATACTTGTCCCAGTACAGATCTCTGGGGGGACACCTCTGTTTACATCTCTCCATTCTGAGAACTGACCATTTATTCCTACCCTTTGTTTCCTGTCTTTTAACCACTTACTAATCCGTGAGAGGACCTTCCCTCTTATCCCCCATGTCTGCTTATTTTGCTTAAGAGCCTCTAGTGAGGGACCTAGTCAAAGATATTCTGAAAATCCAAGTACACTATATCAAGTAGATCACCCTTGTGTATATGTCTGTTGAACCCCTCAAGTTATTTAAGAAGATTGGTGAGATTGATTTCCTTTTACAAAAGGCTCATGTTGACTCTTCCTCAACATATATTCATTTATGTGTCTCAGAATTCTGTTCTCTACCATAGTTTCAATCAATTTGCCTGGTACTGAAGTTAGGCTTACTGGCGTATAATTGCCAGGATCAACTCTGGAGCCATTTTTTTTTAAGATGGCATCACCTAAGCTATCCTCCAGTCGTCAGGTACAGAAGCCAATTTAAGTAATAGGTTATATACCACACTTAGTAGTTCTGCGATTTCATATGTGAATTCCTTCAGAACTCTTGGGTTAATACCATCTGGTCCCTCTGACTTATTGTTTAATTTATGTATTTGTTCCAAAGGCTCCTCTATTGCCACCTCAGTTTGGGACAGTTCCTCTGTTTTGTCACGTAAAAAGAATAACTCAGGTATGAGAATCTTCTTCACGTCCTCTGCAGTGAAGACCAATGCAAAGAATTCATTTAGCTTCTCCGCAATGGCCTTGTCTTCCTTGAGTGCTCTTTTAGCACATCTATCATCCATGGCTCCAGTGATTGTTTGGCAGGCTTCCTGCTTCTAATGTACTTTTAAAAAATTGCTGTTATTTTTTTTAATCTTTCACTAGTTGCTCTTCAAATTCTTTTTAGTCTGTCCTAATTGTATTTTTACAATTGACTTGCAAGAGCTTATGTACTTTTCTCTTTTCCTCAGTAGAATTTGATTCCCAATTTTTAAAGGATGCCTTTTTCCATTTCCATTCTTCAACTTCATCTCTGAATTCCTTTCTGAGGTGACATACACCCAGTCACTATGCGGATATTTGAAATCCCCATTATTATTGAGTTTTCTGGTTTTAGCCTCTCTAATGTCGCTGAGCATTTCACAATCACCATCTCTATCCTGGTCAGATGGTTGGTACTATATTCCTACTGCTATACTCTCACGATTCAAGCATGGAATTTCTATCCCACAGAGTTGTGGCTCCAGGAGAGGGGACATGGACGGGGTAGAGGCTGGGGCCACATCTGGGTGTGGGTGTAGGGCCGGCAGCAGAGATCCAGAGCACGGGGTCAGGAGTAGAGCCCCTGGCACAGGGCTGGCAGCCGGGACCCCAGGCATGGGACCAGCAGCTGCAGGACCAGAAATAGAGCCCCAGGCACAGACCAGGGTGCTGCAGCACTCTCCGTACCCCTAGTTCCCGCACCTATTGTCTCAAGAGCCTGTACTCAGTCTCTGAGGGCCATGAGCTGCTTGCATACTTCACCTGCCCACAGGACAGATAATATATGTTACATTCAGTGCAATAAACTGGGTAACTTACCCAAGGGGACACACCATGTCAGTGGAAGAGCCAGGAAAGGTACCCAGCTCTCTTGCATCCCAGTGCACTGTCTATTACCAAACTAGTAGCCTCTCCACTCTCTTTGCACTCCCAATACACAATCTTATTGCATTCTTTTCAAAAGAGCACAATTATATCACAGCAACAAAGAGTTAAGTGAATAATAAAAGGAACATCACAAAAAACAGTCTATTGTTGTCAGGCTAATATACCAGGAATGCTCAAGCAGCAGTGAGTGACCTACCCATTGTTTCTATATTCTTGAAGAATTTATATATTCTGCCACTATTTCTGCATAGAAGACAGATGTAGCCAATGATGTTTAGCAAAATGTATTAAACTCCTCAAGCATAATAAAGCATTTCCTCCCATTTCTTTAAGTATTTATGAGGAATAGTTTTCAACTCTGACACTGAGGTGAGCCTTAAATGTGGTTCTCGTTCCTTAATTCATCATTTAATCTAGAAGCATAAACTTTAACGTAGTGTAAAAGTATCTGGTTTTCAGTTTTATACCATATGTCTGATTGCAGCTCTCAGTTAATTTATCACATACCGTCATCTCCATCTTTACAAACTGCAATTGGGCTTTATGTTTAAACTGCTTGAATTATATTTTTAAGAGCTGTTATGCATAGTCTATGGACTTACCTATATATCTTCTACAAACATTTTTCCTATGGTTTACTCTTTAATTCTGGAGAGCATAACCATCCACAGTGATAGAGGTACTCCTTTTCCTGCATCATGATGTGTGTTTGAAAAAGGCTAGGGGATCTACTGAGGGCATTTTACAGTTTTCTCTAGTTTTTGAACATAGCATGCTGTGTAGGTGCCAAATTAGTGCAGGAAAATTTGGCAAGCTCTGCCACATAGATTTCAGACACAGGCACGGTTGGCTATCTACCAGGAGGTATTTCACATCCTATAGCCAACAAATCAGGGCATTTGGGCTACACTATTTATTTGATACCAACAGAAATCCCAGTGAAATGTACATTTACTGTGATGAGAGACTGGAAGTCTGGGACTACATTAATGGATTAGAGATATTGTTAGGTATTCTCTTGCTCCATTTCGTCAGTGAAAATAATGTATCCTTTCTTTTTTATTTTGTACTCCATTGCTCCTATACAGGCATCTGTGCCAGTGAATGAAAGGCAACTCTGCTGCTGTACATGATCGTGTCTGCCAATCTAAAACTCCAAACAGAATGATATAGGAGCTCCATCACTGGAAGATATCCTGGACATATGCTGAATCAATTCACTTCCCAGGGATCTTGGCCAGCCCCCTCTATTTTCTGAGCTGTTCAAGGTAGCCCAGCAATGTGTGAATTGCAGATAGTTTACAACACATGGTCCCTCCCCAGTCTGATTTTCTAACCTGGAACAGATGCCAGCAGAACCCAGAGTGTGAACAGGCCCCACCATGTGCAACCTCACATATAAAGCTACTTAGCATGCCACTGCTATGTGCAACTATAAAATGCTACCTAAGGAGAACATGAACAGGAAACACTACTGGTTGAGAATGATTGTGCAACAATGTGAATAGACCATGTATTCCACTGGAAGTCTCTCTGAAAAACTTGGCTATTTAAGTATTTTGTTTCAGTGTGTCTGTGTGTTTCATACGTTTGTTTATATAAATAAACTGGAGAAAGCTGACTGGTGTGTTGAATGAGTTGATTTCAGTTTAAATTCAAAACTATAATGCCAGATTATGAAGGTTGTGAGGAATTTTGTTATGAAGTACAGTGGTGGTGTGCTTTTGTTTGGCAGTAATTACACATTCTTGAAAATAAACTCGTAGCCAAGGTGTGTTAAAGCTCCTAAAACAGCTGAGGAGAAGTCACATTCTAGGGCAGTAAAAATCTTCTATGTTGTCCTGATTTGTAGATTAACCAACTGCCTTTGCATTCCTGATGAAGAAAGAGGAGCCAAAGCATGAATGAATAATGAAAATATTTGTTCAAATTAAAAAGTAAATTTTGATTCACCTGTATTCACAGACATTTCCACCAGCAGTTATACATTTGAGTTTTACCATTATAAATACTTCAGAAAAGAGATTTTTATCTGCTGGCCATTGAAAGAGAATTGAAAATTGTAGTTAAATAGTGTGTATCTCAATCTGTTAATTTTATAGTTGAAAATACTATATTTCAAATAATTTTGAAATGTACACTGTGCTAGTTATTTTCAATTCAAAAATAATTTCTTCTAGACCAAAAATTATCTCCCAAACAATACCACCATCACCATAGAATCATAAGGCTGGAAGGGACCTTGAGAGGTCTTTTAGTCCAGTCCCCTACACTCCAGGCAGGACTAAGTATTATCTAGTCCGCCCCTGATAGATGTTTTTCTAACCTGCTCTTAAAAATCTCTGATGACAGAGATTCCACAGCCTCCCTAGGCAATTTATTCCAGTACTTAACTACCCTGGCAGTTAATGTGCAACCTTAACCTCCCTTGCTGCAATTTAAGCCAATTGTTTCTTCTCCTGTCCTCAGAGGTTAAAAAGAAATTTTCACCCTCCTCCTTCTTACAAACTTTTATATACTTGGAAACTGTTATGTCCCCTCTTAGGCCTTGGCTACACTTACCAGCTAGTTCGACGGCTGGAAATCGAAGTTCTGGGTTCGACTTATCGCGTCTAGTCTGGACGCGATAAGTCGAACCCGGAAGTGCTTGCCGTCGACTGCGGTACTCCAGCTCGGCGAGAGGAGTACCGCGGAGTCGACGGGGGAGCCTGCCTGCCGCGTGTGGACCAAGGTAAGTTCGAACTAAGGTACTTCGACTTCAGCTACGTTATTCACGTAGCTGAAGTTGCGTACCTTAGTTCGAATTGGGGGGGGTAGTGTAGACCAAGCCTTAGTCTTTTCTTCTCCAGACTAAACAAACCCATTTTTTTTCAATCTTCCCTCATTTTTGTTGCTCTTCTCTGGACTTTCTCTAATTTATTTGCATCTCTTTCTTGAAATGTGGCGCATTTCAATAATCCAGTTGTGGCCTAATCAGCACACAGAAGACTGGAAGAATTACTTTTTCATGTCTTGTTTACAACACTCCTGCTAATACATCCCAGAATGATTACTTTTTTTGCAACAGTATTACACTGTTGACTCATATTTTGCTTGTGATCCACTATGACCCCCAGATCCCCTTCTGCAGTACTCCCTCCTAGGCAGTCATTTCCCATTTTGCGTGTGTGCAATTGACTAAGTGTAGTACTTTGCATTTGTTGAACTGCATCCTATTTACTTCAGACCATTTCCCTAGTTTGTGCAAATCATATTGAATTGTATTCCTATCCTACAAAGGACTTGCAACCCCCTCCCCCACCCCGAGCTTGTATCATCCACAAACTTGGACTTATAAGTGTATTCTCCATGACATTATTCAAATAATTGATGAAGATACTAAACAGAACCAGATTTAGAATTGATCCCTGTGGGACCCCACTCAATATGCCCTTCCAGCTTGACTGTGAACTACTGATAACTACTCTGTGGAAACAGTTTTCCAACCAGTTATGCACCCACCTTATAGTATCTCCATCTAGGTTGTATTTCCCAAGTTTGTTTATGAGAAAGTCATGCCAGACAGAATAAAAAGTCTTATAAAAGTCAAGATATACCACATCTAGCACTTCCCCATCATCAAAATGTGAATTGTGAATTGCAAATATTGCATCAGTCTACTGAGCAAGAATTATTCACTGGAGAAATTTATGAATAATTTCATATGATGAATAAATTCCAGAGGTTTGTAATCTCTTCACAAAGGCTCCACTTTTGCAAACACTTAGGCTTAATTTTAAATTAAGTAGTCACACTGATTTCAGTGGAGCTATTCATGTGTAGAAAGTTAAGCACATACATAAATGTTATCCAGAGCAAATCCACAAAGAGGTAAAATCCAAAAAAAATTATTATGAATCATTCACTACGTTGTTTATGATCTATATGATCTGAATATACTACTTTATTTTAAACATGTCTCCACAATATTAATTTCTAGATACCGAATTTTAAAAAGGAATATACTGCTATATGCTATATACATAATGAAAGAATCATTGAACCAGAGAAAGACAGAAATCCCATGAGAATGACTCTACAGCCTTGTGGTTAGAGCACTCATGGGAGATCCAGGATCCAGCCTCTTGCTCCTATTATTTTAAAATTATTTATTCACAGTGGGACAGCTTGAGAAGGAGAGACTAAAGGAACAAAATATCCCATAGCCAATTGTACACACCTGAGAGGTGGCAGATCTCTGTTCAAATCCCTTCTCCCCCTCAGGTGGGGGCAGAATTGAACCTGGTTCTCCCATCTCAGTGCTCCAACCACTGAGCTTTAATTTATGGAGGGGGAAGTCCTTTTCCTCTTGTGGCACTTAATACCAAGAGAGTGCTTGCAGCTGTAAATCCCAAGCATAAAGAGGCACCTTCCTGTAGACCCGACTTAGGTGTTTGTCTCTAAGGTTATGTCTACACTATGAGCTAAGGGTGTGATTCCCAGCTTGCATATACCTACTTGCAATAGCTGGTTGAGAGCTAGCACAAGTATTAATAGTATTGTGGCCATAGTAGCAGGGACAGCACAGCCATGCTGAGTATGGGCCCTCAGGGTGACCATGAGGGTGGATTTGTATTTGGCATAAGAACAGCCATATTGCATCACACCAACGGTCCATCTAGCCCAATATCCTGTCTTCCAACAATGGTCAATTCCAGGTGCTTCAGAGGGAATAAACAGAACAGGCAATTATGGAGTGATCCATCCCCTGTCATCTACTCCCAGCTTTCGCAACTTAAGACACCCAGAGAATGAAGTTGCATCCCTGATTGTCTTGGATAATAGCCATCGATGGACTTATCCTTCATGGACTTATCTAATTCCTTTTTTAAACCTGTTATAATTTTGGCCTTCACAACATCCTTTGGTTGACTGAGTGTTGTGTGAAGTAATATTTTCTTTTGTTTTAAACCGGCTGTCAATTAATTTCATTGGGTGAGGTTCTTGTGTTATGTGAAGGGAAAAATAACACTTCCTTATTAACTTTCTACACCAGCCATGATTTTACAGACCTCTATCATATCCTCCCTTAGTAACCTATTTTCCAAGTTGAAAAATCCCAGTCTTTTTAATCTCCCCAGCTGTGGAAGCTCTTCCATACCATTAATCAATTTTAGTGTTCTTCTCTATACCTTTTCCTATTCTATTCTATCCTTTTTTTAATATGAGGCAGCTAGAACTACACACAGCATAAATGTGTGAGCATACCATGGGTTTATATGGTGGTATTATGATATTTCTGTCTTATTATTTACCCCTTTCCTTATGGTTCCTAACATTCTGTTAGCTTTTTTTTCTTTTTAATGTCACTTCATATTGAGCAGATATTTTCTATCTACAATGACTCCAAAATCTCTTTCTTGAGTGGTAACAGCTAATTATTTTGTATATATAGTTGGGATTATGATTTCAATATGAATTACTGTGCATTTATCAACAGTGATTTCATCTGCCATAGTGTTGCCCGTCACCCAGCTTTGTGAGATCCCTTTGCAACTCTTCACAGTCAGCTTTGGACTTAACGATCTTGAGTAATTTAGTATCTTCAAATTTTGCTAACTCATTGTTTACCCCTTTTTTCAGATCATTTATGAATATGTTGAACAGTACCGGTCCCTGTACCTATCCCTGGGGGACACCACATCTCTCCATTCTGAAAAATGACAACTTTTTCCTAACCTTTGTTTCCTGTCTTTTAACCAGTTACTGAACCATGAGAGGGCATTCCCTCTCATCCCATGACTGCTTAGTTTGCTTAAGAGCCTTTGGTGAGGGACCTTCTCAAAGGCTTTCCGAAATTACAAAAACATTATATCCACTGGATCACCCTTGTCCACATGTTATTTGACCACCTCAAATTATTCAAATAGATTGATGAGGCATTATTTCTCTTTACAAAAGCCATGTTGACTCTTCCCCAACAAATCATGTTCATTTATGTGTCTGGTAATTCTGTTCTTTACTATAGTTTCAACCAATTTGCAAAGCCATGCCGCCACAGGCTGTGGTACCAAAAGCCTAATATGCAGGCTTTTGTGGTCCCATTCTGAGGTGTCTATCTCTGAGGTGTCTAAATATACAAGGAGCATAGGAGCCAACTGAGGCTTTGAGAATCCCAGTGATTTTCTAGGTGCCTAAAAGTTAGCTGCGGCAACATGCTCTGCGTCACCATATCTACGTTTCTTTGTGAATCTAGCTCTAACTGGCCAGATTTGGCTTGCCGTAGATCTGAAGGAACTCCATTGAAAATCCACTGAAACCAATGGAGTAACTTCAAATTTATGTCAGTCTAACAGAGGGAAGAATTTGGCTCTCAGTGTTTAAACCTATCATATGATACCATTGAAAATTGAGGGTTACTGGGCTGCTCAATTTGACACACTGGTTTACAACAACAATTATGAAGATATAACACTCTGGTATCACTTAGCTACTGTTTCATCAATAAACATATGATAGACCTTCATTAAAGAACAGATTGAAAATTATGAAGCTACTCAGCCATCTGTGTTGTTAGGATCGCAGACATTAAACAGAGTTTTTTTAAAAAACAGACTAGTTTACATATATGTAGGATATACAATTAGAAGTCATTTCTGACTAGACTAATAATATTTCATTAATACAGTTTTACAGGGATAGGAATTGTATTATTCAAAGGACTGTAGTAAATTCCAATTTTATTTCTTTTCTATCAAATCATGTGTATATATATATATGTTGCCATTTTCACTTATACTCTATGCTTAACATAAGACAAAAATTGAAATTAATTCTGTGCTCATGAAAACACCAAGGTGTGACAGTTCAGGAAACAAACTCCTTGTTATCCACCAAGCATGTGTCCCTGGCCACTCTTCTCTATAAACATCCCTCGTACCTGTCTTGGGGAGACTCCACACCAGAGTTTCAAGGTAGCAAAATCTCCAGGCCTCGTCAGTCTCTGGCTCCAAAACTAAGGTGCTAAGAGTATTAACTAGGGTACTGATTAAGGTAAAACTGGTTTGTGACCTAACAACAACTGACATTTACATTGCCATCTTTAGATGCAAAGCACTAAGTGTTAAACTTTTCAAATATTTACAGTGGTCATATTTAAAAAACTTTTACTAGTTTGAGATATTCCATTTTTATTTATATCCATATTTGCCATTTGATGTTTAGAGAATCTCTCTCAAACAGGATCTTTCAAACTGTAAATGAATAAACCAACCAACCTTTTAGGTGCAAACACAATATAGGGAGTACTTTTCTCATCATTGAAATGGAGCCTCATTGAGATTAAAGGTGGCATTCTTTAAATAGCAGAAAGCAGCACTACTTCTTGTAGTCCCTAGATTTATATGGATGTCTCACATTGCCACCCCAACCCTACTTAAATTAAGTAAATGGGAATGCTTACATAAGAAAAGATATGTAAGTGCATAAGTGTTTACAGGATTGGGGCCCTAGAACACAGTTTCCTACCAGCATGATGCTAGATCACAGTTTCCTACCAAATTTCATTTAATTCACAAACAGAACACTTTGTCTAATGTTAGTTAAGTTTCCTTTCAACAATGAACCATAAAAGAAAACACAAAATTGAGGACTAAACAGGATTAAAAGGTTAAAAAATCAAGTACTCTCATGTTAGGAAATGTCAGACTCCATGTTGACCGTGCAACCTGAATTCAGCTTCTTTGTGTACATAAATTATGATGCAGTCTTCAATTACAAAATCCCATATTATTATCTTATGCAGAACCCCTGTCTCATTCAGTGCACAGGATTAATCTGTTCTGGGCATGAATCAGGACTGTGTGCTGAAGGAGTCTGTTGTCTGCATGCCCCCGCCTCATTTGTTGCAGAAATTGGAAGGTTTGTAGTGAATGAGCCAAGGGAAGAGGAAGAATGATCTTGTGGGTAGGGCAGTTGAATGTGGCCATGGAGATTTGGACTAGATCCCTGCATCTGCCACAGAGTTCTTATGTGATACTGGTCAATTCACTTAAACCAAAAGTTTCACATAGTCACTTGAGCTTTAATCAAAGGCTGTATCATAATGCATATTCATGGGGGAGAGGGAGGGAGGCATTAATATTGCATGAGCAACATCACTGTGGAATTTCCTAACTTGAAAATGCTTGACTTTTCAACCTTTTCATTCTTTTGGATCACTGATACATTTTTGTTTGTGAATTTTCTGAGATTTTAATAGAATGAACATTTTATATATGGGCTATTTAAATAATAAAGCCCTTACTCATTTGTTGCATTGAATGCTTATTTTATTGCTGTTATCTTGTGCAGTTGCATATTTCAGTCAGTGCCGTGCTGACCAATTTAGTAAAAGTAATTAAATTTAAAAAGTTATTTTTAATGTAACAAGTTTTACTGTAACTTCTAAATGACTTATATTTTAAAATTGCATAACCAAAAAATGGAGTAGGGACTAATCTCTGTAACTCCCAACTTTTTTTAAAAAAGGTAAATGTCCAGAAAGTTGTAAAACCCAATTTGGAGGTATCATAATCTACACAAAAAGGAGCTAGAATTTTGTAGCTTATTTTCATGTAACCCTTTTTGAGGAATGTAACAAAACAATTACCCTTTAAAAAGAAACAACATCATTTTCCCCAGTACAAACCCAAAGGAGTTAAGCTGGAGCTGATCCAAATCCAGCGTGTTTTCATCACAGCTCCTCCTGGGTCCCTTCGTGTAACAATGTCAGGAGAGTCCAAGGGAAATCAGTTATCCAAGATAGCTGTTGCCATGACAACCAGAAAATTCTGATACTACTTTAATTATAGTCTTGCTACTGTAAGACCATAATAAAATATACATTACATTTGATAAATACTGTACTTTTACACGTGAATAGCCCAGATAGTCTCAGGTTATAGGACTGAGAGACATTGAAAGAAATCTAGAGACTACAGGATGTAGCTAGCATAGTATCTAGAGCCAAATTTTGCTATTGAGCCAGCATGTTGCTACACTGTATGTAGAAGTAAATCAGAGATCCTAGATTCTTGTGACCACTAAAAATCTCATGGTACATTTCACTTCAAAAATGGTTGAATTTCAATGGATTTACTCAACTGGATAAAGTTACAGACATGCTTAAATATTTGCTTAAATGGAACCGAAATCTTTAAGGATCTGATCCTACAAACATGCATATGCTTAATTTTAATTGTGTAAGTAGTCCCACTGAGTCAAGAGCTAATGTCTTAAGTTTTTGCAGGATCAAAGACTATTTTTAAAAGAAGGAATTCCCATATTTTGAAATGGAAACAATGATCGTTTTGGTATGAGTTAAGTTCTATGCATTTGTATTCATTTTGTTGTCTCTGTAGCAACAGTTTTCTATTAAAGAATTCCTAGTAGGTTAAATCATCCTCTCCTACACAAAGCCTGAGTTGTGTACAGGACTAAGGAGAGATAACAGAGTTGGAATTTACACACAAAATTGAACTACAGGTCAGAAGCCAGTAATATAGCCCTCTGCTCCACCCCACAGATGCTGCTCCATGCCATGTGTGGAGAGTCACAAACTGAGCCCCTGAGCTTGCAATGGGAGCCACACACATGGGCTCTGTGCAGGTGGGCTTTAACTGATTTAATTAAAACATAGAATGCATGTATTTAACAATTCGAGTATTTTATTTCAACATTACATAACTGCAACATTACAAGAGTTAATAACTGCTGTTATCTGCTACCTGTGACGGTTTGTTCAGTTCCTGAAATTGCACCTCTCCCAATGGAGGATGACCTTTGGTTTCTGTAGCCATACAACATATGCTTAGATTGCAATAGCAGCTTTCTCCACACAAGCGTACGGTTCCCTTTGCAGGACTCGGGACTACATCTGCCTAACTGCAGTTATCATAAACCCTCTCTCCCTAGTTCCCAAGCTGCCCCATCACTTGGGCCTAAGTAGGACCAAGCTTCAATCTCATGGTGTGCATGGGACTCACAGGCTTCCCACCATCTGCAACTTTCCCTCATTGGCCCACTACATGGCTTAAGTGATGCAGAGGTTGAAAATGATTGAAAACAATCCACTATATATGTTTCCAGCTCATGTCAAGGATTTTGGTGCACAAGGAACATATATGAAGTTGGTAAGGGGAAAGATATTTATTTTCAAGCTTCACAGAGAAAATCAGAAATAATTTTAGGGGATACTTCTAAATTTATAACTATAAAAACAGACTTGCCACTTGAATTCACCATCTTTTGAAACAGTGGTCATTTTCATAATCACTTTGGCATATTACTAACATTTTGTAAAGATTTTGTGCTGTATTATAATAAGCAAGACATGACAGACATAAAAAATGCTGAAACTTTTATAGCAGTGAATTGATTATTAGTCTATTCAATAAACAATTACTTTCCAGGAGGCTCGAGGCTATGCATTTGTAACTTATGAACTAGACACGTAGCTGTAGCCTGCATTTGCAATGGAAACAGACACCAGTAAAAGTGAATTCCTGATCAAATTCAAAACAGTATCTGTAAATAATGATTTAAAATGTGATTGTGAATATTTTATACATTTTTGTTTCTTTCTTCACTTTAGTGGTCCTAATTGAGTCTTAATTTTTATTCATTAATTTCATTTGGTCCCATCCAGATTTTCTTTGCATATTCAACATCATATTCTTCTTCCCTCATCCACAGTTCAAACAAATAATTAATTAATCCTTAAGAGAATATTCAGATTTACAGGAAAACACCAAGGATATATTTCTCAAATGGTTAAGGACTAGAAATGTACTGAAATTATACAAACCCCAACTTGAAACCTATATGAATTTTTCGTTAGCGAAAGAACAAATAAGTGCCCATTATCTCTCTGTTAGGTAAGGCTGGATAGGCGAACTGCTATCTAAATATACAGGTGCATAATGGCATGGGGCTCCGAATTTAATAGATGCTTACTAAGCTAGGAATTGTTAAATGTATTAATGAGACTTGTTATTTTTACTTCATCTGCTAAATACATTTATTTAGATATGCATATTCTTTAAACAAGTGAGTGCTAGTGCAAGCCTACAGCAAAATGGATCAGAGCAGTTTTATTTACTGAATTGTGTCCGTAAATGACTACTATCATCAGTGAATTACTGGTGCACTGAAAACATGTTACCACTTATGTTCAGAAAAGAAATGTATCTGTAGCATATTATTTATCTATTCACAGTTCATTGTGTAGTTTTCGGCTATAAAGGGACTTGCTTGAATGAATGGAAAGGAAGCTAAGCCATGCCCTGATGATGCCTTTCCTAATGTACTAAAGGAATGATGCCAGGACATACTTTCTGGAATTTTTCCCATGAGAAATGAATCTAATTACTGCCCTTTCACTTGAACCCCCTGAAGCATTGCTAGTGATCTTAAACAGCAAATATAATATTAGTTGTTCTAGGGCAAACAAATATTTAACTAAAGAGCCTAGAGGAAACACAGAAGTTTAAAACCAGGGGTGAAATCCTGATCCCATTGAAGTAAGTAACAAAATCCCTTTTGACTTCAATGGGGTTAGGATTTCTCCCCAATTTTGGCCTGGTTCCATCTCGTTGAACTGCAAAAGTGAAGTTCTAATCTGATTATACAAGATTCTTTTTGTATAAATCTGGTTCTAAATTTACACACACACACACACACACACACACACACACACACACACACACATGAGTTTATGCAAAATACAATAGGTGATACTGTGCAGTTGCAAATCATTGAACCCCCTACTTTTAAGGAGAAAAATACAATTTTAATGACAGCCATATAATGCCACTTTTGTAAGAAGACCATTTAAGCATGATGAGTTACGTATGTTAGGGAACCTATCCATGTTTTCTGGAAAGTGGCTCTTATTCAGTGCTTTCATTCCAATTGCTTTAATTCTACTTTGTTCTAGCCTCCTATCCAAGGCCATCGGGATAATGTCCCTTATGTGGGGTTTGTAAATTAATACAGTTTTAATTAAAACTAACTAAAAATGCTGTAGCTCATTACATTATATTTAGCTTGGAAACATCACACCTTTTACAATTACATAGAAATTAAGCACTAGCAATAACCAATGCAATTCTGTAAATTAGCTGATCTACTTGTAATAGGCAATCAAAGCACACAAATTTCTACCACCTCATTTTTCTTTATGAGAAAAAAATGCAGAATAGAATTTTCTACTTTCATTTTTATGGGAAAAAGAGAACAATTTAGATCAGAGTCAAGATTAACAATGTCTTTATCCAAGCATTACAATTTGTTTTACTTTGAAATACCCAGATACAAAGTCAAATTGATCAATCATTTCCACCCAGAAAAGGCTACTTTATGTTTCACCACTGACCTGGGTTGCTTTTTTGTTTGCTTTGCTTTATTTTCAACAAAAGCTAACTTATATAAATACAAAATAGCTTTGTTATCTTCTACAAGTTTCCAAGCCAAACATGGTTTTATAATGGGCAATTATAATAAAACACCTGCTGCTGAGAAGAGACCGTTTTCAACATCTATCTAATTTGAAGAACAACAGCTTTCAGTGAGTTTGGAAAATGAATAATAACTGAGCAGTCACTTTGCTAAGCAAACTAACCCACAGGCAACTTACTCCAAGGTTGTACACAGAACAAGTAGGCTAGAACAGAAGTGATTGTTTTGCCATGAGCTGAGAAAATGTTACTAAAGGCCAAGTTTACATGGTTATTGCTTCCAAGCAAACAGAAATAGCAGTTCCAGAATCATTTGTCACAAATTACCTAATAGAATGAGCCCATCCATAAAATCCTTTGCTGAAATGCTGTCATTCCCTGCGTACTAAATAAATATAAATTTAGGAAAGTGAAGGGAAAAACAATCTAAATAGAGACAGTATTTATTTGCCAGAGTATAAACTATGCTATTGATTTAATGAATCTATATTTCAAGTAAGTCCCTCTCATAATAATGGGACACTAATTATATCAACAGATTGAACAAAGCTACTTGGTTGAAAACAAAAAAATAAGAAAAAAATGCCTCCAACATTGACTCCTACAATACTAGCCTGCTTCAGATTATAATGAAAACTTTCCATCATGCTGACACACAAGCTAAAATACTATCAATGCAAAATTATCCTAACTGTACACGTGTGAGAGCAGACTTTAGTATCTGAACATATAGAACTGGTATTGGCATAATATCTATGAACAAGAAATAATGGACTTTTGTGTTATGTAGACTCCAGCATTTCAGATGCAACAATTGTTTAATGGTATTGATTTGAAATTGTGTATCACAAAACATGGTTTCAAAAGACCTCTGTAAATAGCTTATAGTTATTGCATTCAAACAATTCATGCATTAACAAGGTGATATGAAGAACAAATTCTACCTCTCCAGCTGATGCCCACCTCTTTTGTACTCCATGTGAGATTTTGTGCAAAAATTGCATTCAGTGGTTGCAGACGTGATCCATATGAAAGATAAAAGTGCTAATCAGACAAAAGAAAGTTGTCCTAAACTAATCTGCAGCCAGAGTCAGCAGATAGTGTATGAGTTTTGTAGCAACTTCAGAGCTATGCATTCATGATTCATAGGAAGATATGCTCTGGGGGAAGGATATGGTTAAAGGACAGGATTGGGAGTCATGACACCTGAGTTCTAGCCCAGGCTACTATTTTAATTGCTTATAACTTCAACTTTGCCAAATTGAAGATGGTAAGCTGAAATTTTCCATCTCTTGTGTCTGCCTCAGGCTCTTTTTATTTCTCCCCTTTCCCCTCCCCCCACCGCCACAAGGAAAAGTTTTAGTTAAAATGGTTCAGCTTTTTTCTGAAAAATGAGATCAGGGAAAAAGATTCTTTTCCACATGTTCAAAAAATTCTTACAACTGTTTTGCTGAGAAGCTCTAGAACCTCCATGTTTTAAAACAAGGGCTTCCAAATTGGAAGGGAGGAGGGTAGCCGTTGTATCACTAATGTACATTTTGTTGTTCCCCTGGGGAAAAGACATACCAAAAATTGAAAAATCCCGGTTTGCACATGCTCAGAGACTTGTTAGAAATTGGCAGCTAAATTCTATGAACAGTCCATCTGTACTGAGCGTACTACAATCCAGAGCTCCAAGGCCCAAGCAGGACTTTCCCTGCAATTGATATCCTGACTCCTGCAGGATATTGTGGTACTGGCACAGGAACTGAGAGCAGAGAGAGACATGTCTCCCCAGTGCTGTCAGTATTCCCCTGCTGATGCCCATGTGGCATGGATGAGGAAGCCACTAGACTCACATGCAATCAAAACAAGAACCAGACTCTGGGAAGACCGGAGGAGGGAAGGACATTGGAAGCTGGGTTGGGGACAAGGGAAGAGATTGATCAGATAAGGAGCCAGGTTGTGAGTGGGGCTGGGACAAGGAGCCCAGACTGGGGGGAACTGGGACTTGGATGGAAAGCCCAGAGAGTGAAACTGGGATTTCAGGGATTGCTAGGAGACTGGAACTCTGACATGGAGCCTGGGACTGGCTCAGTGAGGATACTGACATAAGCAGCTGGGGTTGTGGGGGTTAGAGATAGGGTTGGGAGGGGTCAGTACAGAAGGAGTCAGGCTTTGGGGATATGGGCAGAATGGTCTGTGCCCACTAGAGTAAACTCCCTCCAGAACCTGGAATGGAATTCAAGACTCCCTCTGAGTTCACCATTCCTTTGTTGGCAGCAAATATCTGGCAAAATGTGTGTCTCGTCCCCCTTTATTTGCTGGCCCACTTAGAGGATGGCAACCTACTAGAGCTATCAGTTACTCCATTAGCTCCAGCAGCAGAGGTCTCTGCACTGGATCTAAAGTTTCCCACCCTGCTGTTGACCCATGTGGAGATCAGTAAGTTTTCACATGCTGGAGTCAGTCCCCTCCCCCATTTCCTTTTTTAAGAACCTAGGAACTAATTCACAAATATCACTCAGTGCTACAACTGAAGTGTGCTTTGAACATATAAAGGGCAATCTAATGCCAAGTACTCTGAAAAAAACAGGCCATAGTTGTCTCACACTGGGCACCCGAGATAAACTGATATTTTAGTTGTTTGTCTCTCTGTGCATCAACTCCTCAGCTGTAATATGCAACTCATTCCCCTCATCTCACAAGGGTCTGGTGAAACTAAATATATTAATAAGTATGAACCACTCAGGTATTGTAGTACTGAGCTCCACTGGTAAGCCAATTAATAATTATCCATTTACAGCTGGGTTTGAATAGTATGCAGTAAGAAAGACATGTGACTACAATGAGGATAAAAAAAATAAACAACTGCTCATTAAGTGAGAATGTCCATTCTGTCCACTAAATGAGGAAAGGGTCTGATGGGAAAAAAATTGTATGTGATCATGTAATGAAAGTCTGAATCATGTGTATTCACATGGGAGACAAATTAAGGTTACACAGACACCCATAATGCTGGCATTTCTTAATGTTTGAAAGCTTGACTTTGCAACTGTAGCATGCTTTTATTGTAGGTGTGTGAAATATTACCTAAAATAATCCATCCTTTATAAAGGATAATAGATTCTGTATCCATGGGACCTCTTTAATTTAACCTCATTAAGTTAACTGTGGATTTCCTTGAACTTTCATGAAAAATAAAGACAAAAAGAAAACCCATACCAGAAATGAAATAGTTGCCATAGAGACATACACTCTTTCAATCATGCTGAATACAATTAGAACTAATAAATACTGAGTTCAGCACAGAACCATTTACCTTTTTTATGAAACATTCCAGCCTGAAAGGTTCGAGTTATCTTCTAATTAGGAGAGAAGTCTTTCAAAGAACAGTAAATGGACTAAGCAAAGAGGTTAAAGGTGTGATCAGAGATGATTTCAGCCACTAAGTAGAGAAATGAAAGCACACACAATTTGTTTTAGCCCATTCTATACCTCACAAAGCTCAACAGCTTACAAAGACTCAGGGGGCTAGTCTTTTTTTTTTTTTTTTGGAGTAGCATTTATTTTAGTGGCCTATGAAGAAAAAGTGTCAGTACTTTACATATGGATTCAAAAGCAACATATGTCCCTTCGTCAGAGGAATGTTATAAAATAAGGATACTAAAGCAATTAATTTATAACGGGAATGAAACGTGAAATTAACCGAGTAACTTTGGACAGAATTTGGTGTTGCGATACCCAATGGAATCCTCTGGTTACAAGCTATGGGTTGGCAGTACTGAGACCTCACCATTTTATTAAAATAACATTAACAAGCAAATGTGTCTTCAGAACCATCAGTCACATTTTTTTCTCATTGTTACAGGTGATGTGGGGTAATTAAATAAGTCTGAAATAACATCAGAGGTGGTACTTCTTTTGGAATCATTCACTTGTCACTTGCGACATTCCCACATAACTCCAGGTGTAGTGCATTTTGTATAGATGAATTTGATTTGAATATGAGAAATGTTTTAAAAAGAGTAGTCCTCCTCCTCCCCCCAAAACCCAGTTATAAATGCCATTTTGAGAAACTTTAAAAAATGCAACACTCACAAGCCTACAAGAAGCTTAAATAATGGCAATTTAGAATTTAAAATGTGAGAAAACTTAACAATAAGAGCAGCAAGGAAGACAAAAATTATTCTGAAACCAGGCAGTTGGGAACTACATGATGTAACTCTGGAGATGGCAGAGTCGGGGTACTCCCAAAGCTATCTCAATAGATATGATAATTACAGATG
Organism: Trachemys scripta elegans; assembly: GCF_013100865.1. NCBI lineage: Eukaryota > Metazoa > Chordata > Testudines > Emydidae > Trachemys > Trachemys scripta. The sequence goes on along the minus strand of NC_048298.1, from coordinate 200,863,965 downwards.
TACAGTATATTAGGTCATTGCATAATTGATATAAATGTCCCAAATATTGCCCCCTCCACATTACATTGTCAACTCCTATTCTTACTATAGCCATAATCATATAGCAAGAGAACTGCAACACAGGAGGAATGTGTGGGCAGAAATGTGCCATGTGGTGGTGGTGGTGGTAGGGTGCCCCCCATACCCAGTAGCTCTGCAGTTAGGGTATTCACCTGAAGGTGGGAGACCTAGGTTCCTGCTCCAAATCAGAGTCTCCCATCTCCCAAGTGAGTACTCTAACTACTGGGCTTTCAGGCCTTTGGGGGGCACTGCCACCTGAGATGAGGAGGAGCAGGAGATGGTGGCCTGCTAAGGCTCACTAGATGAAGGGTGAAGGGTGTGCTCTGAGCATACCTACTGGATTGGGCGCTGCAGGCAAGTTGGGGGAAGGAAACGCCTAAATGGGTCAATCTCAGCACAGCTGAGGCACCAAGCTATTTGAAGCCATTAGAACTTCAGCTGCTTTGCATATACTTACCACAAAAAATGTAGGTTTCCATGAGATTTTACTGGCAGAAACTTGGATGCCTAGGGAATTAGGCATCTACAGGGATAAGGGCAGCTGAGCAGGAATTTTGGGAATGACAGTGGTTGGATTTAGGTGCCTAAATCCCCCTAGTGAATTCATCCCCACCATTCTATTTTTCTGTTATTCTTCAGCAGGCATTTTATTAACTCATTGGCTGGAATTCCCTAAGTGCATCTACCATGTTATTGGTCTTATTATGCACAGTGGCATCTCTGTCTTGGCAAATAAGTACATAGCCAGTGGGGATGGAAAGCGAAAAGGGACTGGGGGGAATAAATCAGCTTGGATGTTCACATTTCAATTGCTAGTTACATACCCGCAAAGGAATTTAGATTTTCTGTTGGGAATGAAAGAGGGAGTGGGAAATCAAGGAATGAGTACAAGTAAAAGTGAAAACACAGATTGTGTATCCTTTACTCATAATGATATAGTAATCCAATTGACATCAATGGGATTATTTATGGAGTACGATATTATTCAATATGAGCAAAGGAGGTAGAAGACAGCCCTGAATAATTAATTCTCCTTACAGTATGTATGAGTGTATATGTGGTAAGTATTGTTGCCCTCTCCCCCTCCCTGGGTCTTTTTTTTTTTTTTTTTTTTTTTTTTTTACACAGCTAGGGATGCTGTGTCAGAGATTAGGCATTAAAGATTTGTAAATAAGAATTACCTAATTTATTTACTAGTAGACAGAGATAATAATGGTAATATGTTATAGACTGTAAAGTGAAAAATTGGTTATTCCACACTCCCTTGCCAGACACAGGCTGATTTGTACAACTGAAATTGAGAAGCACCTAATTCAATAACTTTTAAACTGATTGCTTTTAAAATATATGTGTAAGTGTACCAAACATTACTCCACGTGAGATTTTCAAGAGCACCCGTGGGAGTTAGGCATCTAACTCTCATTGACTTTCAATGTTTATGGGCGCTCCTAAATACAATGTCATTCTGTATAAGCAGTCTTTTTTTAAAAAATAACTATTAGTAGCACTTCCAGCCACAAAGATATCCTCAAGAAACACTGAAATGAGGGCAACTTAAAATATTAGTGATGAGACCCCACTGGGCAAAAAGAACATATTATGGTATTATTGCTTTATTGTTTCACTTTGGCTTCCACTGTAAAAGATACAGGCTGTCATAAGACAATTTCCAGAGGGGAGGTATTCTGTCATGTATTTTTCTCCATCCCTGATTACTTCAATTTTGTACTTCTCGGTGCTGAGATAAATGAGAAAGAGAAGCTTCCTCCCCCCAACCCCTCCCCTTAGGCTTTTCAGCAATGACAATTTTGAGTTTCATCAGTTTATAAGACACTTTCATTTAATCTGTGCATGGGAAGATAGATCATTTCTTAAACTACTCTCAAAGGTTTACGGGCCTGTTCCAAGAAACTAGACTAGATTTGTTAAGCCTGTGCTTGTAGATTATATAATAATGTTATTCCTAACAAAATCAAACATCCTGCATACAATATGCAGAGAGCAAGCCACTGAACCACATGAAGAATCGTTCTATTCCGGTACTCTCAGAGTGCTGGGTCCCATATCCAACTGAGATACAAAATGACAGATGAAAGATTGCAGGCATAAAAGTAATACAATTCTTGGTCTTTAAGGTTTTAATGATAAACTTCCAACCAGGTGAACTTTGTTAAAGCCAGACATACAAAGTACAGCAAGTTTTCAAGAGTCTATGGCAGAGTCTGAGACCAAGGTTTCTTATTTTTTTTGTAATTAGCCTTCTTTAGATTTAGCTGTTTTTGCTAGAGGGAAATTTTAGCCAGAGTTAGCCTGCTAATTGTCTGGATATATTCTCATTTGGAGGGTCAGAGCTGATGATGGGAAACTGTCACTTCTTTTATCTGTCTCCAATTATGATTTTTCCTCCACTGCTTATTTCGTGTATGCGGGGGGAGTGGGGGGGTTAAATATTGCCATTTACTACTGCAGCTTTTTTCTTCAACTGTGGAATACTTACTTGTGTTGTCTCCTGACATAAGAGATGGAAATATTTACTCAAGAGATCTACACTGTACTGATTCTTTACTGTCAGTAATGGGAAGGTGGATGTACAGACTGGTATCCTGGCCTAATTTGTTTGGCATAGCACTTAGACAGGTTGTTATGCCTTATTTTTTAAATACAGCACTCCAGGCCCTGTAGGATTTGACAGTAAGCATGAAGAAGAAATGATGCTAGGTGGATGAGGGAAAATAACTTTAAATTGTTTAAAAGTTCAGATCAGCACCACTATTTTTGATTATTACAATTGTAACAAAGCTGCAACTTTTAAAATCCAAATCAGGTAAGATGTTAACAGATTGCCCAATTTGTTTGTGGAGACATAGTAGCCATCAGTTACTTTGCCTGTTTTTGTGCTGCAAAATGCATGGCAGGTGACCCTATGCCATCATTTAATTTGGAGCCTGAGCCCACTCGAGCACTACCGCCCTAGGTGTGTGTGTGGGGGGGGAGGGGGCCCAAGCCATACTGCTTTGGGCAGGGGGGGCAAAGTTGAAGCCCAAGGGCTTCAGCCCCAGGCGATGGGGCTCAGGCTTTGGCCACCAGCCAGTCTAAGCCAGTCCTGGCAACCCCATTAAAATGGGGTCCCGACCCACAGTTTGAGAACTGCTGCCGGGGTCTAGCTGCTCTAACCTGCACAAGGGACTGAAGTGTCCACTGGGAAAATCTATAAAAGTGGAGTTTCAAAGCCATGTTTGCACCTACACTTATTCCCTGTGCCCAATTCAGCTCAGGCACAAGACCTCTTTAATTCCACCCTCCGTCAATTTATATTTGCTTTTTTCCTATATGTGTATATCCTATATTCTTGTGTTTTGTTTTTTTCTAGTATTGATTGTAAACAGGCTTAAAATAATCCCTAGTGTGGTACCCATTCCTGTATTTACCGGGGCAGCAGGATCTGCCTCCAGACAGTTTTTGCCTTACGCACAACATGTCTATGAAAATATTCAACCTCACAATATTATAAAACAACAAGAAACAAAATAAAACCATCTCAGCTACCTTTTCTACCTCATCACAAAACAGATAGCGTTACTATTTAATTTTTGTAGTACACAAGAATGTCCAATCCTTTGAAGAAATTACAAAAATCCTGTTCTCTTACCAGGCAATACAATTCAGATATGAATATAAGTTCAATTTTGTCCTTCTTAGTCCCCTAACAGCGATTGTGTCTCAGCTTAGTAATCTCTTTCTAATTATACCTAATATGACCACATTTGAGAACACAACAAAATAAATCAGTAACACTTGATTTTTTTTAATGTTATATTGATCATATCTGTACTGTATTTTTCAGAACTTAGTTACCCTTTAGATCTGGTAATATTTTTATTACACTTGTACCTAGGACTGAGATCAAGGCTCATTGATGAGATTGTGTACACGCACATCATGAGAGAAAGTTCCCGTTCTGAAATATTTACAATTTAAGTAGAAGAGGCAGACAAAAGGTGAGTGAAAGGAGATAAGGAAGTATTACACATGTTTTACCAATGGGGAACTGAGACACAGAGATTAGGTGACTTGCCCAAGGTCACACATGATGTTTGTGGCAGAGCCAGGAAATAAAACACATCTATGTCCCAGCCCTCCACCTTAATAACAATTCCAGAAAGTACCAAAAGTATTAAGTACCAAAGCACATTTAAGCAAGATGCAGACAGAGTCTAGAATGGTGTGCAAAATCGACAGCGTCTTTCCTTAAAATGGATTTCTCTCTTATTTGAGTTCAAGAAACAGAAATAAGTAAAGACACAATAGAATTCTTAACTTTTTATTATGATAGAAAGGTTAGATATTGTTAACTACATAAAACCAAAACTTGTAAATGTTTTTCCTGATTTTAAAGTAATAGTATTTATTAAATCCTTCAAATTATAAAAAAGAGTCTTTAGTAATTCCAAATCTTAGAAGAAACAACTTGCCATTCTAACACAATAGCTGCAAAATGCACAAGTTTATGTTGATAAATTTGGTTCAGAAAGAAAATCACAACCTAGAAAGAGCAGTTTAGCTTTTTTTGCTCAAAGCTCTGAAATCAGCTGCCAACCTCTGACTGCAAACAAAATGAAACCTGGCATAAAAAAAATAAATAGGAAAAATCCAATTTCTGTTAATACAGATTGCAAAGAAAGCTTACATTTTCACAGCTAACAGCTGCCTTTCATAACTTCCTGCTGCAAAAGAACAAATGGAACCCTGTCTTTAAACTCCATTGTCTGTATAAGTATCATAGCCTCACAAAAAAAAAATATTGTACAAAAGGGGAATTGAATTTGGAGTCAAGATCACTATTTAACATGGCTTAAAAAAACTTCACGCAAATTTGGGTTCTTGGATTTTCATTTAAAATAACTTGGCTATTCCTAGTTCAGGTCAATGAAACATATAATAGAACCTGTGTATGTAATACTTCATCTTGAAGATTGCTTGAGAGCTTACCATGCCATCATAGTACTTTCAGCATAAAGCCTTCACTTATACTGCACATTCTAACTGCATTAGGAAGGAAAATTGATTGCTCATTTGTTGCAAAATTAGTCTTGGGCACTGAAAAAAAAGTATAGGCTTGGGATTTATTTCTCAGTTAAAAGGAATCTGTCCCCACTGCACATTCTACAATAGTTCTTGATTATGGGATATCACGGGCATTGCCCAACAGCCCATCTGTTCCATGGAGAAGTGAATCTTCTGGGATGTGGAGGTCTTGGGAATTAGGAATGGTCTCCTTTTATTTTGGGGGAGGCAGAAGAAGGGAGCAGGAACCGTGTTTGAAGGCAGGGCACTTGGAAAAAGGAGAGGAGCAGACACTGACTGTCAAACCTACTCTGAGTGACATCTCATGCACAAGTGGCTGCACCTGGAGAGTGCACCCTTCTCCCCTCCCCAGAAAAACCCTCTGACCTGTGGAGCCAACAAGCCAAAGGGAGGAAGTAGGAGTGAGTGGATGAGGTTCAGTGGCCTGTGATGTGCAGGAGGTCAGAGTATATTATCATGATGGTCAACCTTAAAGCATATGAGATCCCAGAGGATCATCTTTAGAGGAACCGAACCCCATGCGCATCAGCAGGATATCCAAGCACCACTGAAAGGTGGCCACAACAAAACATCAAGTTCTTCCAAAAGTGTAACAGGCCCCATCAGAGGTGAAGTGAGCACAAGATTATCTTTGGAATATCTACACAATCTTTTGGCCTCTCATTTTGACAAAGTTTGGTTTGTAGGCAAGATATGGAAGAGTAACTGCTTTTCCTTTCCTAGTTCAACCCCTATGTGCATGTGCATCTTCAGTAATTCAGTGCTAGCAATGCAGGATACTAATTATGCATCAAATTTGAGTGTGGTGCATTCCACTTACCTTCTGTGAATGAAGATAGTTAATATGTACCAAATTTGAATGAAGTTTTGTCAAAAAGCCAGAGCAGGACATTAACCTCATCATCCTCTTCTCAACTCTGGGCAACATATTGGATTTGTTTGTTTTGGTTGTTGCTTTTTTTGTTTTGTTTAACAATACATCTCTAATTTAGCATCCGAGGAAGTGCATGACCTTTGTAGTGTATAAGAGTTGAGAAAATCCAAAGAAAGCGCAAGTTTCTATTTACATTAAAAAACTCACACTTCAAATGACATTTTAGAGTTTACCTTGAAGGGTTAGCTCCCCATCCCTTCTGTTCTAAATACAGATTAACTATTATTACCACCAACATTTCAAATGTGTATAGCATTTTTCATCCTACACTATCTCAAATCTGATATAGAGATCATTCGCCCATCCCTGGGACTGAATGCAGCAGTCTTTTTGTGCCAGAAGCACTAGCAGTTTTTAGAAGTGACGAATAACACTGGTCTACAATTTTTGAGAAGTCGTCTGCTTCAGACATAAAATGTGCTATTTATTATGTATTTTGATGTGCTGAATTCAAATATGACAATTAAAACAACTGATTGGCTACTGTTTCTAAGATATTTAAGTTTTTACATTTTATGTCTATGTATATTGTGTAGAGATAGTAGAGTTTTAATCATAAATTGTAAACCTAGGTCTTTTCGTGTGTTTATGGTTGCTTTACATGATAATATTTCACCTGTCCTGTTTATGTAACACTTTAAAAATCAGCAAAAGGGTTATCTAAAAAAAATTTATTATGAAACAAAAGGCAAAAAACTATTATGTACATAGTTTAGACCTATTCAGTGTCTACTCGACGCTTCTTGGCTTGTCTCTTGTATTCATTAAATGGAGCATCTCTTGTCACTGTCCAGCAATAGTCTGCAAGCATTGATGGGCTCCATTTCCCCTGATAGCGTTTCTCCATTGTTGCAATGTCCTGGTGAAATTACTCGCCGTGCTTGTCGCTCACTGCTCCGCAGTTCGGTGGAAAAAAATCTAGATGAGAGTGCAAAAAATGTATCTTTAGTGACATGTTGCAACCAAGGCTGTTGTATGCCTTGAGGAGGTTTTCCACCAACAACCTGTAGTTGTCTGCCTTGTTGTTTCCAAGAAAATTTATTGCCACTAACTGGAAGACTTTCCATGCCGTCTTTTCCTTGCCACGTAGTGCATGGTCAAATGCATCATCTCAAAGAAGTTCACGAATCTGAGGACCAACAAAGACACCTTCCGTTATCTTAGCTTCACTTAACCTTGGAAATTTTCCACCGGAGATACTTGAAAGCTGCTTGTGTTTTGTCAAACTTGACAAAGTTCTTCATCAGACCCAGCTTGATGTGTAAGGGTGGTAACAAAATCTTCCTTGATTCAACAAGTGGTGGATGCTGAACACTTTTCCTCCCAGGCTCCAATGACTGTCGGAGTGGCCAATCTTTCTTGATGTAGTGGGAATCTCTTGCACGACTATCCCATTCGCAGAGAAAACAGCAGTACTTTGTGTATCCAGTCTGCAGACCAAGCAAGAGAGCAACAACCTTCAAATCGCCACAAAGCTGCCACTGATGTTGATCATAGTTTATACACCTCAAAAGTTGTTTCATGTTGTCATAGGTTTCCTTCATATGGACTGCATGACCAACTGGAATCGATGGCAAAACATTGCCATTATGCAGTAGAACAGCTTTAAGAGTCGTCTTCGATGAATCAATGAACAGTCTCCACTCATCGGGATCGTGAACGATGTTGAGGGCTGCCATCACACCATCGATGTTGTTGCAGGCTACAAGATCACCTTCCATGAAGAAGAATGGGAAAGGATCCTTTTGACAGTCACGGAACATGGAAACCCTAACATCACCTGCCAGGAGATTCCACTGCTGTAGTTTGGAGCCCAACAGCTCTGCCTTACTCTTGGGTAGTTCCAAATCCCTGACAAGGTCATTCAGTTCACCTTGTGTTGTGAGGTGTGGTTCAGAGGAGGAGGATGGGAGAAAATGTGGGTCCTGTGACATTGATGGTTCAGGACCAGAAGTTTCATCCTCTTCCTCTTCCTCGTCTGACTCAAGTGAGAATGATTCTGGTGCATCAGGAACTGGAGTCCTTCTCCGTGGGGTACTGGGCGTATAGCTGATGGAATGTTTGGATAATGCACAGTCCACTTTTTCTTCTTTGACACACCTTTCCCAACTGGAGGCACCATGCAGAAGTAACAATTGCTGGGATGATCTGTTGGCTCTCTCCAAATCATTGGCACTGCAAAAGTCATAGATTTCCTTTTCCTGTTCAACCACTGGCGAAGATTTGTTGCACAAGTGTTGCAGCATATGTGTGGGGCCCACCTCTTGTCCTGATCTCCAATTTTGCAGCCAAAATAAAGGTGATAGGCTTTCTTAACCATAGTGGTTATACTGCGCTTTTGTGATGCAAAAGTCACTTCACCACAAACATAGCAGAAGTTATCTGCACTGTTCACACAAGTACGAGGCATCTCTTTGGCTAAACAGAAATGTGTCCCTTTGCAAAATCAAACACTGACAAATAAGAGAGCATGACACTGTATGATTTCTAGAGCTGATATAGGGCAATTTGTTCAGCAGAGTGATGTAAGCTTCGTTATGACTGCATCATCCAGGACTTCTAGGAATAACATGATGCAATTCATATCATGGATGACGCAATACCAGCTTCAGATTGCATCATTCATTGTTTTGTCTAAAAAGCAAGTACTGTCCAAACTCTGTCATAGATTTATTCATAGATCCAGTCAAAGATGTATTTTAGTCATTTCTGGTTTAAATTGAGATCCCTTCCCTTTATAACTCACTTATCCTCCGCCATTCCTAAGTCAAGGGTCGTATATACTGACCCAATAGCATATCTTGAAAACTAGAGCCAAGCAACAATTTTAAGCATCATTTTCATTCTCAGTGACCCAGAATTAGTAAAGTTTGACTACATTCATTTCAGAAGCATTTTGGCTGTAGAGCAGTGTAATTTCATATCCATTAGAAACGAGAGGGATAATTTAGGGAGACAGAATGTAGTTATTCCAGATGGATTTCAGCCATGATAATGAGGTTTATGTCCCTGCTCTTGTCAAAAAGCCATAGAACCTTTAAGGGCCAGGATGTCACCCCAGTTACACATTCCATCCCAGTGATAATTGGATAAAATTTATTACAGAATGCTTACAGTGTAAATAATTTTTAAAAGTACAAAGTGCTGACTTATCAGTACTAGCAAATATTTTTATATATACATGCACACACAGTGGGCTAATTTTACTCATGCCCCCATTTTTAAAACAAATCCATTTAGGCCATTAAATCAACTATGAGTTACATCAAGGATGTGAAAGAAAAAACATAGTGAACATTATAAATGTTAGAATTAGTTTGCTAAACCTTTTAAGGTAATGCAGTGTTTCATGTAAACAACTCAGATGACATATTAAAACAGCCTCTTTTATTCCTGGTTACAGTTTTATCAGACAAACAAAGTGATTTCTAAGGAATTTTGAAGGCAGACTATCAATTTCGGTCACTGCTCCATTTGTGTTTACAGCCAAATCAGTAATCTGCATCCAATTTGTTTCAAATATTGAGAAAAAGCACTGAAGTGGAAAGTATCTTCCTATAAACTAGAGTGTCAGCATTTGAAGGGGGGACTTTCAACTACTGTGCAGATGGAACAATCACATTCTAAAGCCTGCTAACTGTAATAAAATTTAATTTATCTATATTAAAATGGTATTTCTATGATGAATAAAATAAGAGATGTTATTATTAATTCTTTTCCCCAAAACTTGTCTCATGAATCAAGAAGAAAAGCCTGGGGACAAATAAGAATCAATAGCAGTCGACTTAAAACATGCCCTTGTTGCCACCAAAATATATAACAAAGTGAAAAGAATGGAAATCAAATAGAAGTCAGTGCATCCATATCCATATCATCAACAGTGATAGAATTCACATCTTCACAGGTTGATGTTATCAAACATAGAGGGCTAAACTCAGCAATACTGGCACCCATTGGTGTAAAAATTGCCTCCTCACACCATCTTCTCCACTGTATCTCTGAGGGGAAATTCATCGCACTGGTGTCTCAGTCTCTGCTTTTGTTGGGCCAGATGAGGGAAGGTAGTGTTTATTAGGCAGGTGTCCATAGGCCAGCTGCAGGAGTTTCTTTAGAGACCATCTCCCTCCACTGATTTTCTGGCCAAACCTCACTGTTGGGCAACGTTAGCCACCTTTGGTGCTGCCTGAACCCCTGCTCTCATCCTCCTGATGAGTAAGTAGGTCAATGCAATTTTATGCCATTGCAATCCAATCTCTCAATGGGAGTTTTGATCTCGAGGGTAGTCTGCCACTAATTTTGCTAACATAAACCATCAGTGAATGCATACCATAGATTTCAAAAAGGTTATATATTATGTACTTTTAACATTAGCTAAAACACAGGATCCTCATGACATTGGGTCTTTACTCTCATGTAATGTAAACTGAAAGTCATAACTTCCAAGTACACCAGTAAGGAAGTTGAACCTAGACTGCCATCCACACATGTATTTAGGATTAATCATACACAAATTTAGCATAATCCTGCTCCTATTCCAGTTACTGGAAAAGCTTCTATTAATCTCACTGGAAGTATGTTTGGGCCTTGGTTCATCTTTGAAAAGACCGAGGTAGCTTAATTTTAGACAAATACATGAACATTCTGCAAATCTACTTAGTTTAAAAAATAATCCACTATGGAAAATTATATTTTTTCTGATTAATAAACGAAGTAAAATATATTCTAATATATGTTACCTTACTTTAAGTCTAAGTTATATGCTTTGATTCTATGTTAATTAGCAGACAAAACTTGTTTATTAACTATCGGACAGATCCTCAATTCCTGCATGGTCTCCTTTGTGCCATGGAAAGCTGTTTCCAAGTGGTAGCCAGGGATTCCTCTGGAATAGGGAGCACATTGGTTGCAAGAGGAGGCCTGCAAGAGCCTCTTGTACTCCAGTCATTTATTAGGCAGTTACTGTCTTCATAATTTAGAGCAGCTCTGAGGTTGGTCTAGTTTACGCAAGGGCCAAATCAGCCTCCAGATTATGCTCCAAGGATACCTCAGCCCAAACCAAGCCAAGTCAAAGATCTGTAATTAGTATAAATAGTCTTTTCTTTTTTAAATAACTATACATATCTAATCTTCCTAAAAGCAAAATAAACATCTATCCACAGACAATTAATTTATGCAACAGACATTCATAAGTAGCAACGCCATAATCTCTTCTAGTAGAGCCAACACAAAGAGAGAAAAGATTTTTTTGTTTAACTTTTAAAACTATTTTTGATTAAGTGCATTTCCCACCCTTCTAAAAGACAAGGCTACACATTTTGTAGACTCAAAACTTCACCCCTTTCCTGGAGTTTGTCTTTACTGACAGAAGTTATCAGTAAGATAACATAGCCAACTCAAGCTCACGGCTTGACTCTCCAAGGCCTCCAATAAGAGGACTACTCACCTTATAGCCTACATTCTTTCTTCAGAGACCTACTTCCATTTCACTTTTATCCATGGAGAGGGTAATGAGCCACCTTTATCAGTGAGACAGCAAAACTCATGTAACTTGTTCTCAATAGGAATATCACCTGCTAACAGACTGGGGCGTTTTCAGATTTACATTGCCAGCCCGTAATACTGTTAGACTTATTGGGCACCTAAAGGTGACTTATATTTTTTGTTATTTATTTACCACTTTCTGGTTTATTTATTTAGAAAAATAATAACTGACCTCTATTTAAAGCTATGTCCTTGTATATTACACACACAAAAAGTGTTAAGAAATGTTAAGGTTGCAATGTCAAGCACTCAAAGGTTAGGAAATGCCAGAATTCAGCCCCCCTTGTGCATATGCATTAAGATACAGCCTTTAATTACACAATTACATAATAGTTTTCCACAGGACTCCTGTCACACGTAGTGTACAGGATGGACAGTGTGATGGGAATTAATCAGGCCTCCTTGTCTCAGTCTCTCTGTCCAGCTTCTGGCTCAATCTGTCCTCGCTTGCACTCCCACTGGCTCCCAATTTCAATCTTCTTCCTGCTTCTGCAACCCAGTATTGCCCCAGACCAGGCTCCTAGTCCCTGGCTACCTCGCAGCTTCTAGTCTTTCCCCAAAGTCTCCTGAACCAATTATTGCCTCCAGCCCATGCAAGACTGATGAAAAGGGAACACAACTGTACCAGGGCCCCAAGCTCAGCTCCCCCTCCCAAATAAACATCTATAAGTAATAACTTAAGAACAGAGTTAAAAAAATTATTACAGCTAATATTAAAAAAATATATATAATACATAGGTTGGGGAAAGAGTCTGTACAACTGGGTATAGTGCTTAGATTATCCACAAATACAAAGTTTATTTTTAAAAGTCATATGATACATAGAGTGCATAATCAGCAATAACCTAAATTTAGGTGAATAGATTTAACAATACAGTTTAGATATTAGAATCTGAATACTCGGGTACATCACTCATGAAAAGTTGTACAAATATTTGGTTGTGGAAAGCAAAATATATCAATGAGTGGAGATTGTCCCTCAGTAATTGAGAATTAGGTAGGTGGTCCATTTAGAAAATACAATCCATGAGGAAAGTATTTCAGTTACTTTCCTGACTGCGCTTCTCATAGGCACTGCAGCTCATCCCTCCTGGTATTGCCGATGTCCAGTGACGTGTTCTATGTAGATATCCCTCGACCACCTGATGGCATCCAACACCATGAGCTGCCGCATCAACCGAGCGTAGCGTTGACCGATTCCGCATTCCCTCAGCACTCACCCATTACTGGGGTCCCAGGCACCTATGGCTCCGACGATCAGTGCGTATGGCTGGACCTGGTAACCCTTAGCTCTCAAGGTTTCGGCCAGAGGGGCATATTTCTCTACCTTTCGAGCTCGGGCATCATGGAAGGCCCTGTTCTCGAATGGCACTGTGATGTCCACCATGATGATCTTCTTCCGGTCCTTGTTGGTGATGACTATGTCCAATCGCAGTTGACTGTCACTTCCAGGGATGGCGGAGTTTATAGCAACCTTCCCCATGGGTTGTGGGATGGCTCTGGCCAGGAGATCTTAAATGGCGTTGTGTCGCAGCTGCCAAGCTCTCAAATGGCGCTTGCAACTACACAGGACACGGGGTAGCATCTCATTGGTGTAGCTGCACTTCCTGCATCGCTTGTCCCGATTCCCATGGCGGACGGCTCCATTCAGTGGGACGCAGTTGAGCCAGGCCCTGTGGATGAACCTCCAGTCGGCAAATTGGTTGACGCTGCCCCCGGGGAGGAAGTGATTGCAGGAGTCCCACTTGCACGTCACCTCAAACACCTTGCCCTGGTCCGGCTTCCATTTCAGGTTTTCCATGTATTGGCAGCGGATGGCATCCAGTCAAGCCCACGGTGGCTGCATGCTTTCCCCAGGGCAAGAAACTTTCCAACCAATCCCTCCAGCCTGTCCCCCCTGCCCGCCTCCTGGACCGGGCTCGGTCCATGGGCCCGAGGGCTCTGCCCCCCACACTGGAGGGAGTGGCCCACAGCAGCCAGGCCTTCTCCGTTGGATGCGGTGTCTGGCAGATCAAAGGCAAACTCAATGATTCTATGATCACATCGGTGAAAATCAAGTGCAATGGAAGGAAATGACACCTCATTGAACATGATGTACTGGGGCCCCCAATTTCTTGCCACAGGCCTGATGACATCCACCCAGGTCCTGACCTCTCTGCATTTCTGTCAGGCTACTTCATGGTCCTCATCCTCCACAATGTCAGAGCTCTAACAGTAGCAGAGGTTGGGAGGGAGGAAGCATTCAGAGGACAGGGTGACAAGCTACCTGCTCTCAGTTCTTCTGCTTGATACCACAGTGGCCAATTGCAGGGACTGCATTACTCAGCCCCTACATTCTCACACTGGAACATACTTAATGCACATGGAATCTTCAAAGAATTTGGTGTCAAACTCTAAAAAAGTCTCTAATGAGCATTGTGAACTGAGATTTTTGGAAAGCTTATAACTTGGTGCTATTTTCTGCCCCATCATATCTAATCCATATTATATTCCCACTATTTAAAAGAAAACAATCTGTATTGCACCAAGGTGTTGTTCGTGTGTCTTCATATACAAAGCAAAAACAAATTTTAGAAACACTTCCATCTAAATGTGAAATAGACCAGTGTGCCACTTTTTGATATTTGCTGCCATAGTAGACTCTATTATGAGACATAATATATTAAATATTTCTGTTTTAAGATATCACCAAAGAATTTCATTGTTCCAACTGCATTGTCTAGAAAAGTGTTAGGAACTATTAATCAGCTGTGGTAAAACCCATGTCACAACATTTCTATTCGTGACATAAAATTAAGCCTAATAAGCCTACAGAGGTACAGTATTTCATAAGCAATGCTAAGCATTATTTAAATTCTTTTTGAGGTTCCTTCTGTCTGCACATTAATTGCTCAGTGAATGGAATAAAATATGCAAGACCTAACTCTTGTCTAAATAACTTAAAAAACAATCTACCTACACTAATTGACCTTCACATTAAGTTCATTACCTCTAAATCTAATCAATTTCTAGGACATCTTAGTACTTAACTCTGCCAAGATTAAAGGCTCTGCATTCATGACTATTTTTGAATTCAGAGTCAATGTACAAACAGACCTTTCTTCATTCCAAATGATTTAATGAATTCTATCAATTCCAAACAGAATATTTTATGCATAGTCCATGGTTTATTTCCATTGCAGTCTCAAATAAACCTGTGGAATGAACCATCGACTAGCTTTTTCTTTCTGTTCTATATTTATATACATATTGTAGTGGGGTTTTTTGTTTGGTTTGTTTTGGGTTTTTTGCAGAATGTATACACTGAGATCACTGATGTACTCCGATTACATTTAAAAAAAAATGTCTCCACAAGAGACCTTCGCTCAAAGAAAACATACAACTTTTAAAATGTAAATTGTTTGGAGATATCCATGCAGAATCATATATATATCATATATAGGAGCGTAAACACCATTAACTTTCAATGAGAGTTCTAGGGTATGTTTACAATGCAATTAAACTCCTGGGGCCGTCCCATGTCAGCTGACTCAGGCTCGCAGGGCTTGGACTAAGGGGCTGTTCAATTACAGCATAGACATTTGGGCTCAGGCTGGAGCCCAAGCTCTGAGACCCTCCCCACTTGTGGGATCCACTCCAGAATATCCAATAGCCTGGTGGAGAGGACACCCACCAGACCTGTGCAAGATCTGGGTTGAAGTGGCTGCTCCAAATCAGGCAGAGTGGGGAACCTGGGACTCCCCCATCCCAAGTAAGTGCCCTAACCACTGGGCTATTGGGTATTCTGGGGTAGACACATGCTAGCTCTCCTGCCCCACAAGTTACCAACCTGAGTGCCCCTGGCTGTCTTATGTGTAGTGTAGGCACGTTCTGAGCATGTCTATGGGACTGGGCCACACAAGCAAGATAGATAGGAAAAGGCCTACTTTGAGGGTATAGCCAGCCTTTAGTCATGAGCGAGGGCTTCAAGTCGCTCATTGACTATGGGGCAGCATCAGGATTTAGGCAGCATTGTGCGATGTCCATTCTTGGAAACTTAGATGCCTATAGGGATAAGTGGCAGCAGAGTGGAGGTTTTGTGAATGTCCGTGGCACCCAAACATTGGACTTTGGCACCTAACTCTGTTTGTGCCCTTAGGCATTTCTGTGCTGAACAGAGCAACACCTAAATACCTTTAAAAAATCTGGCCTTAAACCCTCATTTAGATAAACTGATAAATGTCCAGACTCACTGGGTGGAAATCCTGAATGGATATTCAGGATAACCATTTTTCCATATATTTTCTTAGCATGAGTGAATTGTTCAGATGAAAGAAATTTGTCTCTGAAAATAAAATCTGGCAGAAAAAATCAATCAATCAATACATTTAAAAAGAAAGAGCATCTCCCACTACAAGAAATATAAAATTGCTTCTAACCTGTGGATGCCACACAAATTGTTTTAATCTGCTTAGAGTATGTCTACACTGCCGGAGGAAGGTTCGATTCCCAGTGCAGATAGACAGACTCATGCTAGCTCAGCTCAAGCTACCTCACAAAAATTATCAGTGTGGACATTTCAGCACGGGCAACAGCTCAGGCTAGCCATCAGAGTGTGGACCCAAGAGGTCAAGTGGTCTTAGACTTGGGTGGTTAGCTCATGCTGCTACACATGCTGCAACACCCACACTACTATTTTTTTTAGCATGTTAGCTCGAGCTGAGCTAGTGAGTATATCTGCACCGGGAATCATACCTCCCAACTCCAATGTAGATGTACCCTAAGAGTCCTTAAATGCAACATTTACCAGTTTTTGACATTTATGTCTCAGCTCCCTATGTATAAATAAGTTCAAAACATCATCAACTTGTAATTGTAGATAACTCTTAGGCTGTCTAGTGTGTGCGCTTTTTGTGTGTGCATGGTTTTTTAGAGGTTCATTCGATTTCAGAAGGAAACGGGCAGTTTCCACTGATTTTGGGAGAACCTGACAGGTATGGAAAATCTCAGGAAGGATGGAGCATTCACACATTTTCTAGGGCTGAGATACTCTGGTACTGTGATGCCCTTGGTGTCAGATTTATAGAACAGTCACATATTTCCAGTTGCAGATCCAAATCAATTTACCCAGCTGTGGGATTCAATGTGCTATCAAGCTAGCATCTGATATTTGCACATATATGGGTCAATCTTTCACTGGTGGTCTATATAATAAGATTCCAGGCATGTCACCCTGTCATTCTGAAGGCGATTAAGTCTGTAGAGTCAGAGCAGAGCAATGGAAACAGCCACAAGCATGGCTGAGAGCTTTTTGTTGTTCAGAATATCACCAAGATGAACCATCACTGAGATTTGCTGTCTGTTACCATCCGAAGTTCTCAGCTCTTTTGACTTTATGAATTACACCTGAGTGATGTTCAACTACTGTAAGGCATGTATTTGCAACTGCCAAGAGTCTAGACCACTGTGATATCAGAAGTAACTCAGCCATTCACCACCCTGACTATATAGCTAATTTGTGCAGAAATTTCATTGGTTGTATGAGGGAGACTTGTGGATGGTGGATTACTTGTCCCATCTGCCATATCCATGCATCCAACTGCAGCTTGCACAAATCAACACAAATCTCCTAGCAAAAACTACCCACACAACAACACAACCTGCCCACACAAGAACCCCAAATACACCCCCCCTCACTTGCCATGGACACAAATCAACACAAATCTCCCAGCACAACAAAAAACCACCCACACAACAACACAACCAGCACTCACAATATCTTCAAACATCACTCTGAAGCCTAGAATGTCTGTTGACTCAGTGTAAAGTGATAGAAAGGGCTACAAGTATGGCTGAGAGCTCTTTTTGTTTAGAATATCACTAGGGTTGCCAGTTTTGGTTGGATGTATTCCTGGCAATTTCAACACATGACATAATCTTTAGTTAAAGATTAATCTTTAATTCCTGTAGACTCCAGGCCAATCCTGGAGGGTTGGCAACCCTAAATAGCACCAGGTTCAATATATTTGGCTTTTTCACATGGAATTTTATGAATTACACCCACACGGTATCACAGCGATTCAGCTGCTAGTAAACTCGTCATCCCCCGAGGCACAAGTATCATTACACCCTAGATGATAAATAACACAGCAGGTGCTGTTAGGCACGGAGTAAGTATTTAGCAATGCATCAAACCAACAGCCTGATTTAGAGCAAAACGAAACATTGGCCCCATAAATACAAATTGTTTTCCTTAATATATAGCATCATAATTGTACATAGTGAAAGTTGTTCTGCTTTCCTACTTGAAAATGATATCCTTGTTGTATTTTGTCACTCAGAGAAGCATTATACTATACCTAAAAAAATAAAAAAAGACATTTATTTACTATATGTATTCTGGTCAAGCCAAGCCACAGCATTCTTATCAACAATTCTCAAGACACAAAGACCTCCAGGAAGTTGCAGTCCTCAACAATGTGTGTAATGGTTTGTGTCTGCCCACACTGATGTAGTGGACTGTCTCTAAACACCACTGAAATTCCATGTCCTTTCAGACATGATCCACAACTATAATATCCCCCAGCAACTCAAAATGGCTATGTTATTATACAAATACAGTTACTGAGAAGTCAGAATAGAGTCACATCTGCATAATTTTTTTCTTCCTTTCAACTACTGGTCTGGAATACATGTTTCAAAACTTCTGTTTTCAAAAAGGACTTACACACATAGTAGCCTAAGTCCTGTTGTCTTTTCTACACAGTACAGCGTTGTACACTAGAGGGCACTAAAGTGCACCAATGTGTTGTGCACCAACTGCCCCATGTAGACCCTGCTGCTGCCCTGCACAGACAATCCCTCAGTCTCCTAAGTCCCTTTTGCAAATGGGACTTGGGCTCCTAACTCAGGTGCTATTGAAAAAGAATTTCCCATTGGATTCTCTTTTTCTTGACTTTTACTTTAAATTTAAAATTTTATTTTAAATTATCTAAATTTAGTTATTTTAAGTTACAGGAAAGCAGTAATTAGAGCTGGTTGAAAAATGCTCATTTTCCCTTTTTTTTTCTTTCAAGTTTTCAAATTCAAAAAAATTTGACCAGCTCTAGTAATAATGATATAATGAACATATATTATTATATAGTCTACGTTGTGTGTAGTGCATGGGGAAAAACAACAACCCACCTCCCCCAGATAAAAGAATAAAGACACTTACATAAACCTGCAACCTACAATTCAGCAATAAAAAAATTATACACATATAGAAAAAAATAAACAAATGACTATAAGTTCCACTGTGAAGTATGAGTGTGTGTGTGTGTGTGTATGTGTTTATTAAGTTAAGTCTTGATCATCTCTTCAACACCTTTAACAGTTTAAAAGAAACTGAATGTGTACAAATTCTCTATGTAATTCTGTAACATACCTGGTCTTTGGTGTAAATCAACTTTCAAATGTTCTATCAAGGGAGAAGGACAGGGAAACACTGCAATGAGTAAGGTAAGCTTTGTGGGTAAGATCTTTGTATGTATATGTATATCCCTAACCTACTTCTCTCTGGACAACGACCAATTCTCACAGCAGATAATGATTCTTACCTGTCAAACAGGCCATATCATAGTTTTTCTTCTCAATTAACAAAGGAAATTAAAAGTTGTGAATATTAAAGTATGCATTAAAATTATACTGGCAAATGGTAGAGATAGGTGAACTGTCAAGGCCCATTTATAATCTGCACTGAAGTACTTAACGGCATTAATCTCTTGTCCTATGTAGAGAAGGAATGCTTTGGAGTAAGACTATAGTCAACTTTAGCAATGTTCAGACACTAGTTTTGTGGCACTCCAGTAGACAAGGAGTCAGAATAATAGTACACCTCTACCTCAATATAATGCTGTCCTCAGGAGCCAAAAAATCTCACCGTGTTATAGGTGAAACCGCGTTATATCAAACTTGCTTTGATCCGCCAGAGTGCGCAGCCCCGCCCCACCGGAGCGCTGCTTTACGTGTTATATCCGAATTCGTGTTATGTCGGGTCTCATTATATCAGGGTAGAAGTGTATAATAAAACTTCCGGCACATTGTTACATGCAATATATTCAAATGGACTACCTATAAAATTAAAAAAGTCATGTTTTCAAAAAAATCACACAATTTATAGCTATCACATGCTAATTACAGTGGAACAGGAGCATCTCATCAAACCATGGGAAGGCACAACAAAGGAGAGTACATGACAGAAAAATAATTCACTAAGCATGATGATGTAAGGAAATAAACTGCTGCAGACAGAGAACACACAAAATGCAACAAGATGTCAAGAACATGTGTAAATTAATACTGATTTTCTCAAGCACTAAAATTGTCACTTGTAATGGGAGTTCTTCTAATATTAATAATGCAGATGGATACAGCTCCAGTATGAAAATGTTTCTCTCTTTATGCAAATGTATCACATCTGAGAGGTAAGTCACTGCCATTTTATGACATATAAAAGTCAAATGGTATGTTATTAATGGGATTATATGTATTTAAATACTTGTCAATAAGACCGTCAGTAGAATAAATAGTCCAGCAAAGGAGCATAACCCTTTTTAATGTTCTCCTGTAGCGTAGCGATAAGGAAGAGAGGAGATAGTAAGACAGGGCTGAGTTATGAATGTATATGATATATGTTCTCTCTCCTTATTGGTGTGAAATGGATGTACAAAGAGTCTGTAGGTCCTGATCCAAAGCCCACTGAAGTCAACAGCAGTCTTTCTCTTCACATCAATGGGCTTTTGCGTCAGCCTCTTAGAGCATGTAGGGTCACCTCTAGGTACAGTACTTCTGAGGAGAAATGCATACGCTCTTTTACATAGGTCTGTAGAAATCTTTATTTAGGACCAATTCCTGCCATTCCTGTTTAGGCAATCTCATCACAAAAGTAGCTTAAAAGAGGTATCTACAGAAAATACTTTGAAAGCATTAACATAAATATTCTATGCAAGGTATTTTTTCCCTCTTAAAACTAAATGTAACTCAAGATATCAATATTATGAAACAGTCAATTATAGAAATTTAGAATTACTACTCTGCAGAGATCAAGGCACAGAATATATGCAGGTTTCTGGACTACATATGGATTGAAATACACCCTAAGTATCTATGATGCTTTCATCATCTGAGGGGAGAATATGTAGAGTGTTTCATTTTGGAAACAATACCTAGCAATTATCATCATAACCTCTCCAAACCTGGGATTCTGTGTGTGTGTGTGTTTGTCAGCCTCTCTAAGAAGATAATTTGCATAGCCTACAAATGCCTTTTTCCCCTAGCTCCCAGAGCACAAATGAAAGGAGGTGATATTGGGGGCTCAGCAGTGATGCCCTGACATGCAAAGTACTCCTTATTCTCACTCCTTGCCCCATGACAAAGAGAGGGGCCTCTCTTTCACTTCAATGTACCATCACCACCTCAGGCTACCTCGCTCACTACCTCTTGACCTACATTTTTTTAAAACAATGCCCATCTGAAAACTTATTTTGCACTACTCTGAAGAGAAGTGTTGCCCCTTCTCAGAGAATAGTCCCTTAGCATGTCAAGGATGCACTTAGCATCCTCTAGGAATGCTAAGGGCATGGTCAAGATCATCACCAACCGATCATTTTACTCAGTCCCTTTTGGATTTGAGCAATCTTGTTGCTCTCTTGGCATTTGATGCACCACTATGGTCAAAAAGGACAAATACCCATCTGAATTGCTACTCCATACAAGTCATTAACAGTATTAAATAAACAGAGGAAATACCAGCCATTGCCTGCAAAGATCACCAGACAGCTGCATCCAACATGCTGCAAACAGCTACCTCACAAGGACACAAAAGCCAACATGCTGATCAATGCAGAGTCAATAAGCATTTTACCATTCAGTTTTTTTGCAGACTCATCTGACTTGGTCAGCATCATAGAACCTGGTATGATTGTCACCAAAGGCCTACACTAGCTTACCTTGCCTTCCAGAATGGTCTGTTCACCACAGATCGAGTCCAAGGGATGACAACTCAGGAGTCAGAATGCCTATTCTGTTCCCTACCAAACTCAAATGCAAGAAAAGCTCGATTGAAACTTAAATTTGTGAATCCCAAGACAAGACTAGCCTGACCATCTTGCTAATCTAATGACCTCCAGATACCAAAGGTTTCCCAGAGGAATTGATAGAGATCCTGTCTGTGTTTCTCTCTGAACAGAAAGCAGCATCTGGAAATCATATAGACACAAGAACACTCACTCACAGCTGAGAAGGACTTGATTGCAAGAAGACTGATACAGTCACTGGCAGTGACTTGTTCTGGTGCATCCTTTACTTCCCTGGGCAAAGCTTTCCTTTTGATGCAGAGCTCTTCAAAGCTTTCATTTGAACTGTACTGCCTTTGGGATTGGGCTTCTCTGACTATCTAACTAGTTTTCTAAATAGGACAACTCATCTTTCTGTCATGCTCAAGGGCCGAGTCATTTCCCCAACTCCCTCACTGCCCTCTGTGTCTCACTCCCTTGTTAATTTTTTTTCTTGGATTAACCTTCCTTCCAGCACTCACTCTGATCAGAGTGATGTTGCTGGTCCCACAATGGACAACTGTCCCCAGATGCAGAGCAAGGAGTCATTCTGATACCTGTCAAGTTCTGAATTCTGAATTATTTCAGTGCATTATTTAAGCAAAAAGACAGCAAAATAAACTCCAATAAATTATCCTTTGCCTAATATATATAATGAGTTTTAAATTAAGAAGAATTTTCTCCTACCTACTTAAATTATGCAGCTATAACTGCAAGTCTTCTTTCCCATTAAACTAGAAATCCATTTTTCATCTTCAAATTCAGAAATTCTATTAAGCTATTTAGTAAGTAGTTATTACGTCGCTCTGTTCCCAAAAAAGGCATTTACAAGAAAACCACATGTGCAAGGAAGTAATCTTATTCAATAATAATAAATCTGCATTGTAATTGGAAGTGCAGCAGCACTCCCACCTTTGAGGGTTTTTTTTTTTTTTTTTAAATACGATACTGGCAAGGATGGCTGAGGATGCTCACATTATAATCTTATCACAGTCTTCATGAGATATGATTGTCCCTACAATTAGCCATAAAGACAGACTGTTTCCTTCTCATAAAACTTTATTCCATTCAACATAACAAATTAGTCTGTTACATAGCTTCAGTTATGCATGATACTCATTTATCAAAAGCAACTTACTAAAGCAAGGCAATTGAATAGAAAAGAAACAAACTAGTGTGCTATAGCACCAATGGTAAGAAAAAACATGTAACCATTAATTTAGCTGTTGAAGCTAAACTCTATTTCTGAATGAAGGTGCTAATTAAATTCCAATATTTAAACATATCATGTACTTTGTGCATTTCTGATTCTCAAGAATTTAAAGACGACACAGAAGCTTCCTTTCTATTTTTTTTTTTTTTTTAATTCTCAAAGTTTTAGTACCTGTGGTTTGTCTGTGGCATTGGTTAACACAAGAACAGTTCCAAAACAGATATTCCAAGCCTAATACAAAATGAATTTCTGTCCAGGAAAGAAAATGTTATCCTTTAGCATATGGTACTACATAAAACCATTATAATGCAATTAGGCAGACTAGGGACAAACTGCTAGAAACAAAAATTAAAAGATGATGCCCGGACAGCACTTGGTAACAGATTTGATTCCATGTGCTGCTGTGCTGAACCATGCAACATCCTTTCAAATATAAAAATGTTTGTACAGGGTCGAGCACAGTGGGGTTCCAATCTCCGTTGGGGCCCATAGGTGCTGCCATAACCCAAGTAAATAATAATAACTAACCCATGCAAAAGATTAAGTTATTTTATTTTTAACAATGTTTCCTACCCACTGCAGGTTTCAATGAGAACTAAGCCATTAACATGATCCTATTAAAGGAGAACGGCTCTTTTCGTAAGTACCTGCACACTATATACTAAGCCAAAGTAGTAAATTCTCCAACTTCCAAAGTACTATATTATTTGGAAATTGGGGCTGGAAAAGTATCCTAACACCAAAATACTTGAAAGAAGCTGAAAGTGAACTTCTAGACAAGTTGTATAGAACAAGGTAAAGTAGGTTCGACATTTTTTGAAACAGCTTAAAATATTTTAAAACAGTTTTAAAGGAGTGTACTTAAGAGATTATTTCTTCTGTCCATTCCTTTTTGGGGGGGTTAGGGGGAGATCAGTTTAATTTTTATGAATATAAAACAGTTTTAAAATATTTATTATTGGAAATACTGATGCATATATTATTGGAACTTAAGTGAGGCTGTAACTGCAACTTGGCATAAAGCCCGTGCTCAGAGACAATATTTAAATGCAAAATGGAAAAATAATAGAAAATATTGATCAGTTATATAATACTGATTTGCATTATGTCTGCTATAAAAAGAGAATAAAATAATGTGCATTTTAACCATATTTTACTAATTGAGCAAATTAGCAGCAATGGACAACCACAGAACTTGAAGAGACTGTTTCAGCTTTTTATCCTATCTTCTAATGTCTTAGCACCTCTGCTTCAAAATTTCTCTGGAACTCAGAATTTCAAAGGCACTCAAAATCAATGATAAATGCAAAGAAGAAGAATTAATAAAACATGTTCTAACATAAAAAGTTTGCATACGATTATTGGAGATGATTCAGGGTGACTTGTTTACGCAGTCCCACAATGGGTTTGTTGTATACTAACATGCTTGCCTTAAGGGTCTTTGTATGGTATGTCTTCAGAACACCATAATTTTAATCTATAAAAATCTTTCAGAAATGTTTAATCACTCACGCGCGCCATGCAAGCAAATGAAAATGGGCCTGGTACTTCTCCCCTCATGAACGTGGGAAAAGACGGGCTGAGTATAGGCAGAGCTTTGGCTCTAATTGCCCCATCCAGGGCATCAGCCAGCACAAATGATGTTCACTGTTCCCTGCAACTGGTGTTCCTTCAACATTTTCAAAATTTCTAATGATGATGGCAGGAGGAGGTTGCTTGCAACTGGAGTTATTCCTCCTGATTTACACTGATGTAATTAAGATTGAAATCAGGACCAAATGGTGCAAGTCTAGTCATAGGCACTTCAGAAAGAATTCAGCCATTAAAAGAAATTTAAATTTTCAAAGAATATCACTATTACAAATACATCCATTACCGATCGTTTGACATCTTGCTAAAATATTGTTTCTTAGGCTTCCTTTCATCCCAGTCCTCTAATGACATGTTTGGAAGCTAAGTGGAAACAGAGTAGGGAGTTTTCAATTAAAGGGTCAGTAATTCAGTAATGAGTAAAGACCTCTCTGATGCGGTGGACACTTCATCAAGAGGAATCCAATTACAAGAACATGCCTGGATAACAAGAGATTAGTCTGTTAAACTAAACAGACTCATCTTCCAGCTAAATCAGTACAGGAGACATGATCCTGGTAGGAGAAAAGAAAGCTAATCTTCTGAAATTTCTGTATGATCTTCAACTTCCAGTTAGGCCTGAAAAAATCCTCTCATGATATCACAGTCAGAGTTCTTAAATGATACTGAAGTAATAACATATTTTAACAAACAGGGGTGAATTAGGAATATAATGGTCCTCAAAAACAGAGAATTCTGAATACAGAAAAAAGCAGTAAATCAAATGTGCTTCACTTAGCAGGAAATCTAGTCATCAGAACAGATTGCTTGAGTCAATGTAGATATGTTCATTTAGGAGAACAGACACTCAAAGCACGGATCTTTTCCTGGTCATGAGAGACCAGTGTTGAGGCTTTTGATCAAGTCACAGTTACCAAGGTTTTCCTTTCTACCGTTGACACAAATACATTAGTGGGACTTGAACGCTGGTCTGTAGAGCTACCAGACAACAAGCATCCCCATACTGGCACACAGAAGCAGCTCTAATGTGCCCATCCCCTCTGACCCATAATCTGGTTTGTGCAGAGTTTGCACACCATGGAAAGTCCCACCTCTAGTGATCCAACTGACAGTTGACTTAGAGATCCCTGATTGGCTCCTAGATCCTGTATATGCCTATGGGGTGTACCAGGAAGTGCCCAGGCAACAATGCTTATCCCTAGCTAGCTGCCACAACCACACTACTTCTGAACTCCAAGTACCTCAGCTCTGATTTGGATTCTGACTCACAGTCAAGTGCCAGAAGCCCAAAACAGACCCTGATACCTAGTATTGACCCTCAGCCTGATTCCTGACTGTGTCTGACTCTTGGCTTGACTCCTGACTCTAACTTTGAACCTCATCTTGACACTTGACTCCAATTCCAGCTCTAAAGTATGAGTTTGGTTCTTGGCTCTCAGGCTCCTGTCTATCTTTGTAAAGGATCCTGACAGTTTGCCTGGACCCCCTAACCCATGGAGAAGATGGCCGCTGTGAGGACATGGAGGCATTGGGCCACCCACTATTCACCATCTCCCAAAGGGTACTAAACACACCTGAATGGGTTGACAGCCCCGAGGAGGAACTGCTCACATTGCGAACATAGGTGATGCAGCTTTCATCTGACAAGCAGTTCCTGTGGGTGCAGGCTACCTGACTACACAATGAAAATGCCATACTATGGGCCCAAACGGCACAGTATGCTACTGAGAAACAGATACTGTGAAAGCAGGCTTCCCAGTTGCAGGATGAGAACAGTGTCCAAACATGCACACCTGGACCCCAGTCCAACACTTCACCTCCCAAAGTGTTTCAACTAAGACCGCCAAAAATTTAGGGCTATCATCAGCCAACATTACCTGCTGTTCCTGCTCCACTTCCAGTTCTACCCCACTGACCCGGCCAAAGCAGAATTCATAATTAAACTCCTGAAGGGAGAGGTGCTGGATTGGGCTTTGCCCCTATTAGAATGACAGAGCCTGATTCTATCAAACTGGGACAGTTCCTCCAGGTCTTTTCTTTTATTTTCGACAATGCTCACTGTGCTAGCTTGGTCAAAACAGCCCTGCAAGAACTATGGCAAGAGCAGGGATCAGCCACCTCTTACGCCACCCACTTTAGGCAACTCAGCTCTAATACACATTTGAATGAAGCAGCCTGGCTCTACCATTTCCGTTGAGGATTATGTGAAGAGATCAAAGATGAGCTAGCTCGCATATAAACCCTGATCAACGTAGATGTCTTTGTCGACCTCACCATCGCTATTGACAATAGGCTGCATGAGTGAAGAAAAGAAAGGAAGAGGGGCTGTGCTGCCATCTAGCCAATATCCCCCAGGACCCATTTCTAGCCCAGTCCCAGAACCCATGCAAATCAACACAGCCCATCATCCCCTGACTCCCAAGCAGAGGAAGTGCCATTGATACCATGGCCTGTGTTTCTACTGTGGAGAATCTGGCCACACTCTTGCTCTCACACAGAAAAAGTTATAAAATGACCAAGCCCAGGCCCAGGAAAGGGGACTGATAAGGCAAGCCCTGGGTATCCACCCTGCTGACTCCTCCCCACTTCTTACCAAAGCATGTCCAAGGCACAGTGAGTTCTCACTGCACTTGCAAGTCCAGGTTTGCCTGCACATCCCAGAGAAACCCCAACAAATACCCCCATAGTGGGCACTCACGGACTCTGGGGCTGTGGATAACTTTATAGATGCCAAAATACCACAAGCCTTGGGCATCTCAGTGCAGCAAAAATGACCCTTGACTTCAGAAGACTCGCTCCTATCCTCAAGCCCAGTAACAGTGGAAATGGCATCCCTGGACCTGGTTACTCAGGAACATGAGGAAATCCTATAGTTCAGAGCAAATTCCTGTGTCACACTTCCCCATCATTCTCAGCATCTTGTTGCTGGCCTTATGGAAGGAATTACGTCCTTTGGCATAAGCAGAAAGTCCATTTCTGCTTTGAAGTCTGTCAGTATGTTTGCCTGTGCACACCACCTGACAATCCCAGCTTCAAGATGCATCCCTCCAGCCTGAGTCCAGGTTGCCACTGAGTAGTCCTCAGGTCCAGGCTGTGGCCAAGCTGGTCCATAGCAGACTCCTAGTCTTCCCTCAAAGTACCATGACTACACAGATGTTTTTGAGAAGAACATTATGGATGTCCTACCATCATACTGCGACTATGATTGTCCAATTGAGCTGCAGCCTGCAGCCAAGATACCTTTCAGGAACAACTATGCCATGCCTGAGCCAGAACTGGCTGCCCTGCAAGCCTATCTCCAGGAGCAGCTGGCCGAGAGATTTACCAGTCTCTCCACCTCCTTTGCCAGTGGTTTGTTTTTTTTTTTCCATTAAAAAGAAAGATGGGACCCAGTGCTGGTGCGTGGATTACTCGGCCCACAACAAGGTAACCATCAGAAACTAATAACCTATCCCACTAATTCTGGAATTGTTGGATTGCATACAGTCAGCCCAGGTGTTTACCAAGCTTAATCTGAGAGGAACATGCAGCCTGATGGGGATGTATGCAGAGGATGACTGGGAAATGGTCATTTGAACCCAGCATGCCACTATGAATACTTGTTAATGGCATTTGGTCTTACAAACACCCCAATAATAGTCCATCACTTCATGAATGAGGTATTTCAGGACATCCTATGCCAATACATTAGAGTCTATCGCAATGACATTCTCTTTTTGGTGAGCCCTGAACAGCACACTTGACATGTCTGGTCAATCCTGGATCAGCTCGAATGACATGGCCTATGTGCAAAGCTTGAGAAGTGCAGCTTTGATCAGCAGTCCTTCGGTTATGTCTTGTCCCTTGAAGGACTTTGAATGGACCTCAGGAAGGTGAACAATGTTCAGGCCTGGGCAGTCCCCAAGAATATCAAGGAGAGTTATTCTTTCTAGGGTTTGCCAATTTTTATAGGTACTTCTTTCCTGGATTTTTGGACTGATTAGCCCAATTGACAGTGCTCCTCTCCAGACACACCTCCTTCACCTGGTCTCCAGAGGCTCAAAGGGCATTCAACCAACTAAATATGGCCTTCACCAGTGTTCCACTCCTCATCCATCCTGACCCAACTTGAGCCTTTGTTGTCAAGACTGAATCATCTAACATATCAATCAGCACAATATTTTCCCAAAGGTGTGGATCCCTAACAGCACTTACTCCCATGTACTTATTACTCCCAGAAACTCACACCAGCAGAATAAGAAGCTTCCATCAAAGCTGTATCCAAGGAATGGTGGCACCAACAGCTCAAAGGTGCCCGATACCTAAAACAAGTGCCCACAGACCATAAAAATTTGTAATATCTCCATAGGTCAAAGGTGCTGAACCAACGACAGCTCCAATGGCTCCTGCTCTTCACACGCTTACCAACACCTATCACCCAGGAGGCCAGAACAAGGCAGTCATTGCCCTGTCCTGGAACAAGGGGAATACTTGCCCAATCATGACCACTCCTGTGAGGAGCCATCATATGTACTCAAGTCCCATAATTTCATGGATACTGTCATTCCTCAAGACCACCTGTTCGAATCTGTTCAGCTTGGAAGGAGGAGCCCTTTCCCAGGGACCTTGAGGCAAAAAGTAAGGGACAACACCAGATGTGAGATGGCTTTTTCTACATCAAGGCCTGCTTATACATTCCATGTGGACAACCCCAACAGGAGGTGATGAGGCTCTGCTAGTGGGCCACTTCAGCTACATCAAGACTTATCACTTGTTGCCTGCTCCTTCTGGTGACCCTGGACATGCATAATGGTCCACTACTATGAGCTATGTGCTTGCACCCTAACGCCTTCAAAAACCCCGTCTGAATACTGGGTGGCTATTATCCTCGATTTTATAGTCGATTTTCCTGTGTCTGACAGGCAGTCATCTTCATGGTGGTAGACTAACTAAATAAAATGGCCACTTCCTTCCCGTCATGAATCTGCCCTCTGCAGAGGAAATGGCTCAGCTCCTGGTGGAACATGTCAGCTGTCTCTGTGGACTCCCCCAAATGTATTGTCTGACTGAGAACCAGAATTTGTGTCACAGTTTCGGCAGAAAACTCTATGGTTGCTTCTGGTCCATGCTCATAAGTCTCATAGATATATAATCTTTAAGGTCAGAAGGGACCATCATGATCATCTAGTCTGACCTTCTGCACATTGCAGGCCACAGAATCTCACCCACCCACTGCTGTAATAGACCCCTAACCTCTGGCTGAGTTACTGAAGTCCTCAAATCAAATCAAAGTCCTCCACTTACCATCCACAGGCTGATGACCAGTCAGAGTAAATCAGATTTTGGAGCAATTCCTGTGATTCTTTACAAATTATCATCAAAATGACCTGTCAGCCCTCTTGTACCAAGCGGAGTTTGCCAACAATGCTCACAGTATTCTTCACTAGGCAGAGTCCTTTCTATATAAACTTTACCTCTATGTACCCTGCAGCTACCAGCTGGGTCTGGCAGATCCATGAGGTCCAGTAGGAGCTTAAAACACATCTTGAGAATGTAAAGAAGGACTACAAGTGACATGCTGACCTTCAGCATTGGGAAGGCCTGGCATTTGCTGTGGGAAAGACGGTGTGTCTTTCAGCACAACACCTCACACGGACCAGCCCCGTCGCAAACCGGGTCACCATTTGGCTCTGACTACCCAGATTCTAGAAGGGTCCACCCAGTGTTTCATGCATCTCTACTGAAGCCACAGATCAATAGCCCCTGCGTGCACTGAACACAACTGCCTCCCCTGCAGTGCAAGACCAGGTTCATGACAAATACGTAGTCTACAATATACTGGCCTCTAAAATGAAACATTGCTCCCTCAGCCTTTCATTGATATGAAAAGCTATAACCTCAAGGAATGATCCTGGGAGCTGACATCCCAGGTCTGTGCACCCAACCTTGTGGCAGCCTTCCATGAACCCCATTCAGACAAATCCAGCCAGGCAGGCAGCGTCCCTACGGGAGAGATGATATAAGGACAGATAGGACTTGAACCCAGGCCTGCAAGACTATTAGACAATCAACAGCCTCACACTGCCACCTGGCTGCAGCTATAATCTAGCCACTCCCTGTGACTCACAAGCTGCTGACATTGCACACCAAAGGAAGTCCCATTTTAGTAATCCCTGATTGTCTCCTTGATCCTATATACGCCTATGGAGCATATCAGGCAATGCCCAGGTAACAATGCAGATCTCTAGCTGGCTGCCATGACTAGCCTACTTCTCTGCTTCTGAATTCCCGGTATTGACCTTAGCTCTGACTTATAGTCTGAATCCTGATTGACCCCCAGAACTGCAACACCGACTGACACCTCCGGTTTACCCTTGGCCCAATTCCTGACTCTGTCTCAGGCTTTGACCCTTGGCTTCAGTTCCTCGCTCCTGCCACTATTCCTACCTACCTTTGCCAGGATTCTGACAATTTGTCATGACAATGAATGAATTCTTAGCCCCTTCACCAAGAGAGGTGTGCTTTTTTCTAAGTCATGAAAAAGATCCACCAGGAATAGTTTGCTTCCTTCTAAATTATACCAGAGTGTCTCAGGAGACAATATCCACACAGTGCAAAAGCTTGAGTAAGCAGATCAGCTTTATAGTGTGCTCTCAAAAATCAACAATTTCTACTGCACCAATGGGAAAGCCAAATTCCAGAGTGGAGCTCCTTCATTGACAATACCTCTAGAGAACATTAGTAAGAGCTCTTTAGTTGTTGGGGAGGAGGATAGTTCTAAGGCTGACAGCCTGGCCAATGTGAGGTTACTCTCGGAAAACAAAGGATCTCCTCAGACAAAGTTAATACTGCCGTCCTGCTATCTTGAAGGGATTCCACATCTATTATTGTTATAGAAGCAGGGATAGTCTTTTGTGGTTATGTACAACTAAACACTTTTCTTCTCTAAATGCCTTTATTGCAGTCATATCAAACATTATCCAGGAGGATTTAGACGAAGGTGAGCAAAAAACAAAACAAAAGTAAAAAATATCCAGGTTTCAGCTATCTGGTTACTAGGGGGATTGATAGGTATCTTCCCCATGTGGTGCCATTCTGCTATCTAAACATTCATTTTATATATTTGGGCAGTGGCCTCATTTCCTTTATGCATAATGCCCATTTACTTGAGCATGTCTAGAATTAAACTAGTAAATGTCAATGTTTTGGATCTGCACCTCTATTAATGTGTTTTGCAGTAATATCCAAAGGAATTAGAGATCTGCTTTTCTAGACACTGTACACACACACAGAAAGAATGAAATATGCCTAAAAGAGCTTATATTCTAAATATTTTGTTAAATAGAATTTATGCCCCCTTTCCATCACACCCCCATCCTTTCAGCCTGTAGATTTGGTGGTTGTAAGTTTGGTGTCCTGGAAAGTTACCTCATACAGATAATCATTTCTTCCAGGAAAGTCACAGAAATTGTGGCTATGTTTTATGAGTTTCTTTTCCTTTCCTGTTCCTTCATAATCTGTGTGTGTGGAGGGGGTGAAGTGAAGAATGAAAACTATTCCCAGAATCCTTACAATTAGTTCTGACTTCCATGTTTCTCAAGAAACCTATAGACCAGTGGTTCCCAAACTGGAGTTTGTGAACCCCTGGGGATTCACGAAATGTTACAGGGGGTTCTCAGGAAAAAAAACCTTAATGGTGGACAGAGTTGTCCCTAGGGACCCTGGGCGGCATGGGGCCAGCAGTCTGGAGTCCCTGGACTTCCAAGAGCTAAGCAGATCAAAGCAAGCATATCTATCACACTGAGGAGATTTAAACTTCAAGACTCCTTATAAGAAATGGAAAGGGAGGTGGATATTTTTTGCTGTTTTTAAAATTAAATAGGCAGCTAGTATAGTCTTTTAAATTATTATGAAGAACAAGTTTAAGCTTTGTTGTAACATGCGTTGTTTGCCTGGATTACTCAAGATCTGAATGCTTGTGTAGAAGGAACTCTGAGTTGGTTTCTTAAATACCTTCATGCTGTTTCACATCTGATACTCCTTGATGAAACATAGGAGCCTTCTTTTATAACAGGCTTATTCAAAGTGATACAAGCTACGAAAGTGAGATCTTGGAAGAATGTTGCCATTTTCATAATGTAATAAAAATACTGTAATGATAAATAATAATTCATAATAAATAGTGTGTAATAATAATGTCATAAAAACAAATTTTATATTTCCAAGATCACTGCTTTTATAATTTATACTCCGGTAAAGGAGAAAATCCCTGGAAATATTCATTTTTAGGTGGGGGCTCGCGAGACTTGACATTTTAGTGAAAGGGGTTCACAGGTTGTTGAAGTTTGGGAACCATTGTGTCAGATTGATTAATTTAATCCAAAGAAAACCAAATTTTACTTCAGAAAGTTTCTTTCTTTCTCCTGACTCAATAAGGGCTCTAAGGCTTCGGAATGACCCATTGTCTTTTTCATTAAAGAGTCATAAAAGTGAAGAGCAACCTACTCCTCTTCCTGGAAAGAGCACATTCTGCTGTTTGTGTTTGTTTTGTGGACAGAAAGAATCTGCCTTTGAAAGAAAATATTCTACAGAAGATCTCCATTTCCCCTATTACTTCTCTAATTATAAAATAATAGATATATGGTGTCTGCTGATGTGACCTTCTGGATACAACCCTCTCAGAAGCTGGTTCAAGGGTAACAACTCATATACTGGCCTTCCACGATGCCTGAGCTTGAAAGGTAGAAAAATATGCCCCTCTGGCTGAAACCTTGAGAGCTAAGGGTTACCAAGTTCAGACACATGCACTGATCGTCGGAGCCTTGGGTTCATGTGACCCCAGTAACGAGCGAGTGCTTAGAGAATGTGGAATTGGTCAGCACTATGCTCGGCTGATTTGGCAACTCGACACCATTAGGTGGTTGAGGGACATGTACATAGAACATCACTGGACATCGGCAATACCAGGAGGGATGAGCTGGAGTGCCTATGAGAAGCGCAGTCAGAAAAGTAACAAATACTTTCCTCATGGATTGTATTTTCTAAATGGACAACCAACCTAATTCTCAATTACTGAGGGACAATCTCCACTCATTGGTATACTTTGCTTTCCACAACCAAATCTCTGTACAACTTTTTCATGAGTGATGTACTCGAGTATTCGGATTCTAATATTTAAACTGTATTGTTAAATCTATTCACCTAAATTTGGGTTATTGCTGATTATGTACTCTATGTATCATATGACTTTTAAAAACTAACTTTATGTTTGTGGATAATCTAAGCAGTACACCCAGATGTACAGACACTCTTTTCCCAACCTATGTATTACATAATTTTTTTAATGTTAGCTTTAATAACATTTTTAAATATTTTCCCACCCAGATTTCAGTGTCTGCATTTCTACTTGTTTCATTTAAGAAAGATTGCAATGGGGAACCTATTCCAGAATGTTTAAAGTTAATTCCTTTCTAATGCGTTTCAGTACAGGGCAATTCCTCTAATTACCAATGCTAATATATAATGAATATGAATGGTATTTCTTACCAGCCTCTTAAAGAAAGCAAAAATGGTAAACTCAGACCACAAGATATGGTGCCAAAGTGTTCTGCATGATGTGGAGTGCAACAAATACGATCAACTATATTATTCACTTCAATTATGTCACAAGATTATAATTAATTATAATAAAGTCCTTTAAAATGGCAAATAAATATATGTAAAAATATGTTTTTGCTGAAATCTAAATAATTTGCTCAAAACCTCAATACTATCCTTAATCTCAGGACTTTTCATTATGTTCATGTGGCTTAACTAATAAAAGCTAACTTTATGCAGACCAGATGAAAGTGGCATTAAGTTAGATGAAAAAATATAGCCTGTCTAATGTGTGCTAAATTAAGAAATACTTAGCTATACTGAATTGAGTCATGCACATTGCTAATGCTCAGTGCCCATTGACAATAAAACAAGGATCAATGTGTCCCTCTTTGTTCTTAGTGAAATTTTCATGATTTAAATAAAAATAGACCAGAAACTTCTGCTAGTGCCATAGAAATAAAACTTACACACAGTGAAGCTAATAATTGATACAG
The DNA here is from genome assembly GCF_013100865.1 of Trachemys scripta elegans. Classification (NCBI taxonomy): domain Eukaryota; kingdom Metazoa; phylum Chordata; order Testudines; family Emydidae; genus Trachemys; species Trachemys scripta. The sequence continues at coordinate 200,829,396 of NC_048298.1, read as the reverse complement.
GAAAAGAATTTACAACAGAACAACAGGTAGGAAATAGGAAACCAAAACTATGTTTTAAATCATCCTTAGATTTAAAAATTCTCATCGCAGAGGCAACAAATGCATCCAAAAAAAAAAAAAAAAAAAAAAAGCCAAGGGCCTGATCCAAAGCCTATTCAAGTCAATTGAAAATCTTTTAAACTAAGACATTTTCAAATTATTAAATTATTTTGTAGAGGTTCAAAAATTACCATCTGTAAACTACCCCAGGTGGTGCTAAAAGCTGAATGAGCAACTATGCCATTTTACTTCACAATAGAAGGAGGATGGTAAAAAGGAACTGAAGCGAAAATAATTGTCTTGGACTGAACAGGACATTTTACTCATTTAAGTAAACAGCCTCATGTGTTTTCTTTTGCTTTCATAGTGACACTAGTTAACTACAATAACTCCATCTATTTCAATTCAGGTTATATTAAGAGCAGTGTTTGGGATGATGGTAATGTGCTGAATTGCTCTCATAACAGCAGTAGATGATATAGTAATATACAGCTTATTTTTAACTGCTAAAAATAAGAGGCATGCTGACAAGATGTTCAGAAGCATCACAGAGCATGGATGAGCTCATATTGTGTTTGGTTGTGAATCTGAATGGATACTTTTATGATACTTTTTATGATATTTACAAATGTCCTGATTCACTTTGTTACTGTTTGGTTACTCATTATACTTCCTCACTGTCTAAGATCTGTCAGTGATGCCAGGTAGTCATGAGATTTCATAGTGTAAAATAATCAGTCTACATGTTTACAAAAATAAAATAATTAGTTTTCTAACTTGAATAAATTTATTCTCTTAATCAGCTAATTTAACCATACTAAGTGCTACATTCAAACATGGAAGTTAATGTGTCAGGGAAGAATGTGCTCTCACCTGCTCGGATCAGAGGTTATGAAAGTACCCAAATTTCTTTCTAGTCTACTGTGGGAAAACGACAATGAGATCAACTTTATTGTCATAATCACATATTTTATCAAATGTGGCTAAGTTTGTTGTAACATTTGCTCTAAACTTTCTTCTGAGATTGCAAAAGCAGTAAGAGAGAAACTCAGCAGTGTCAACAAGCTCGGTGGCATAGTTCAAGCTGTGAAGGTTCAATAAATAGGTCCGTAAACATTGCAAATCAACACAGCTTTTGATGAAATGTCAAGCAAGACAGAGCTTAGCTATATTCAGCTCAGCTTGAACTCATAAACCATTAACTGGCCTCTGTAGTTTCCAGAGAAATCTGTCTTATGAATAAAACACAAATATAGAAATTTAAAAAAGTATTTTAAAAGAGATTAATAAAAGGTTTTTAATAATGAGAAATGGAATTTATCCAGTCACTAGGGATGAGGCTTACAAAGTAAGCAAAAATGGATTATTATAGATCTTTAAGCTATAGCAACTTTACAAAATCCACTTTGAAAAGTCTCTTACTAACTTTGTTTTAGGTTTGAAGCACTGCAAGATAACTTCCATAAAGATTTTCACATGTTTCCTGCATGCATGAAATTTAATATTGCTTTATGCTTCAGAAATACACTATACTTTATCTCTGTCCCTTCTTAGTAGGAGACATATGGTAGGATTAATTCTATGGAAAGCATACAAAACACAGAAGCAGGTATGCATTTTAAAAGTTAAATATTGTATTATATCGCATATGTTAAAATATGCTTTCATTTATTTAGTGAATGATTTGAAGTTACTATAGTTACCTTTCACAATCAATCTTTTGCAGACTAAATCTAAGTGATTATCTTAGGCTGAATGCAAGGTTGTTTTGACCCAGTGGCCCAGTTTTTGAGCTAAATCCGTATAATAAGTAGGGTAGCTCATTTGACCATGTCCGGATTTATCTGTAGTGAACTTTATCATCTTTCTGTTTTTATGAAGGCCTCACCTTTAAAAGAAAGATCAAAATGTATTTACATGCATAAAGTAAAATCTCAGTTAGCCATACTTATGTAATAACTTTGGTATCACTGTTATGTACATATCTGCATTATCAATTTCCTAGTGAGTTATTTATTCTTTATTCTAATGAGACTCACAGATAGTGTGTGCAAATATGACTATTCTAAGTTTTCAACCTCTGTATTAGCACATAGCTGATATGATCTGAACAACATTTTTGAAGCATCTAAAAAAGTTGTGCAAAACACAACCGTCAAACAAAAGCTGCATTTAAAGGTTAGTTCTCAATGTTCTGCATTGACTGATAGCTTTCAGAAGCACAGTTATGCCTTCAACTTAGAAATCCCTTTATTCTAAGTCCTACAAAATACTATGCATGTTGACAAATAGTGATATAATATTTCAAAAATATCCCAAGAGATAGCAAACTGATCTAACTGATATCTTTAGGGATTATATTGTTAATGTTTATTCTTCTGAATATTTGTGGTATTTATCCACAGCTTTTACTCACCAGATGAGTCACCAGACATTTCAAATACTGCAGAGTCTTGCTACCTTCATAGGAAAGCTTTTTGTTGATTTCCCAGTTGGTACTTCTCTCTAACACATTCTACTGAGTACAAAAAACCTGGAGGGAGACTCCTAGCCAAGTGCAGGTCATGCAACCACATAATCTATGTCCATCTTTACAGGCACAGAAAAAAGGCACAATCTTTTTAGAAGTCCACAGGAGTGTTACATTCAATTTTGCTGTCCTAAACAATAGTGAGGTACTCTCCACGGATATACATCCAGTGTGTGTTGCAAACCCTCCCCTCTCACAGCAATGGTTCCTTCCTACACAGTCTCAATCTACCTGATTACGTTCTCTGTTCTAATCAGTAATCTTACTTTCCGTAGCAATAGCTGGACCTCCTGTTTCATAGATGATTTTTGTACGGCAGACAGAAGCAGCAAAGCAATAGTACTCTGCAGGAACTAGGACAATGGAATAACATTTTGAAAAACTATTTTTGTCTGCTCTTCATTTAAATACTAATACTATGGCATATATGAATGTGTGTCTGAGAGAGACAGAGAAAGAAAAAGAGAGATTATTACTACTACTTTTACAATCTTGTTGGAAGTACACTTGAATCCCTTAAAAAATCCTACCTGGTGACTCAATATTACCTTCCCTTAAATTATGTCAAAGCTTCCAGCATTTTCCCTTTAAATCCATACCAGCAGGTATTGTTACACTTATGCCTAGTAGTATTTTATTCCTACTTTTGACAACTACTAAAAGCCAACAAAGTAGTAAAGCTATGGATTTGTTTGCGCCTTCCTTCTCCTCCTCCCCTCTATTTTATAAAGAGGACACAAATGTTAGCTAGTCATTTGAAAACTGTGTCTCTCACTGAACTTAATCTGTATAGTTTCAGAGTAGCAGCCATGTTAGTCTGTATCCGCAAAAAGAACGGGAGTACTAAGGTGCCACAAGTACTCCTGTTCTTTTTAATCTGTATATTTGCTTAAGCAATGCAAGGTTAGTCCTGGAAGATTTTCCTATGCAGGAGTACAACCAAAAAAAAAATCTTAAAAACAAAAATCTTTAATTCCTTTAAAACAATCTTCAATCTGATTCTTAAGCACTACATTAAAATACACTCAAGGTTCTCCAGCTAGATGAGTTTATTACTTAAACTGTTGGTTCTGAAAAACACTGGAGAAAGTGTTTCTTTTATAAATCAGGAAGATTTATGCTATTACTGAAGCATTTGCAAGGTGCCAAATATAGACACATTTTAGTTATTTGTTTATTGAGATTAATGGGTTTTGGCCAGAGTATAGAAATTTTAGATCAATGTAAGACCTGGTTATAAGCCTTAACTAGGAAGTGGGCCAAATTCTGGTGGTCCTGGCTGTGGCTGTTTGTGAGCCACAAACTATTTGAGCATCCTCCTGCCATAAGGAAACATCCCCCTTCTCCCAGAATAGAGGGCATATCACAGGCGTGGTCAGAATCCTGTTGCACCTTCTGGCTGGTGGAGTAGCCTCTGGGGGGCCTTCAGTCAGATTGCAATTTACAGCTTTTACCCCCTGTAGCAGGGCAGTTACCCCACTCCTGAGAGAAAACTAGGCTGACTGGGGAAGCAGCCACAGCTGGGGTCACGCCCCATCAGGCCACAGCTGGCCCTATAAAAGGGCTGTGAGCCAGGGGCTGAGTCAGTCTCTCTCTAGGTGTGGAGAGAGAAGGACCTGGCTGCCTGGGAGAAAAAGGTACCTGAACTGGAGCAGTGCTGAGGAATAGGGCAAGAGAGTTGGGAAGCGGTAAACCCCCAGGCTGCAGGCCTTATGCAAGGCCTAAAGAAAGGTACTGGGGGTTTGGCAGAGGCACCTGGTCCAAACCCCCTTTGCCAGTGATGAGTTGTTTACAGACTGCAGTCTGCCCCGGTGAGTGGGGGCTAGGTGATGACTGGCAGTAGCCACTGAGGCAAGGTGGGGATAGGGGGTTGGGGTTCCCTTGGGAGGGGAGATCCAGAGTGGGGGTACTGCAGGGGCAGAACCCTGAGGTAAAGGGCACCGGGGTCCGGGCAGGACACGGAGCCTGAGGCAGGTGAGCCACTGGTCTGCAGAGAGTGCTCTGGGCTGAAGTCGCGCTAATTCCCAGGAGCACCAGCAGGAGGTGCCACGCCAGTGAGTCTCATTTCGGTACACCCCTATTGTGTCCTGCACTGAGAATAGCTTGGCCAAACCCAAAGATCTAGCCCAGGGATCGGTAAGCTTTAGCACGCGTCCTGTCAGGGAAATCTGCTGGCGGGCTGGGCCGGTTTGTTTACCTGCAACATCCGCAGGTATGGCCAATCGCAGCTCCCACTGGCTGCGGTTTGCCGTTCCAGGCCAATGGGGGCTGTGGGAAGCAGCAGCCAGCACATCCCAAGGCAGTTCAGGAATGTGGAAACATCCATTTCTAAAGATTCACTTTTCCCAGGAAATGTGCAACACGGTTTAAAGTGAAGAACACTTGAGCTGTTTTTGTTAAAGGTGACTGGGCCCAAATTTGGCATAATTTAAGAATCTCATTAATTTTTTGAATTGCTCTTTCCCTAAAAGTAAGACTAAAAGTTTACATAATTTAAAATTGTAGATCAGGAAGCCCAACTGTGAACACCTCTGGGCACTGGTTCCCTTCATGGGTATTTGTAAGCATACAGTGGTGCACATCAACTGTGCCAATCTGCTCTGTTCTTATGAGCTTGTAGAAACGTACAGAAGTTTGCAAGAACCCCATTCTTTTAAATGTTTGAAGAGCAAGGTAATTTTCTATAATCCCATCTATTTTTCAGATTGGAGCAGTCAAGCAGAACTGAAGGATAGCACTCTCTCGATATATGTTTAATAAATTATGACAGCTGGACATGCCTAAGCAACACCTTGACCTCTTCATTTGTATATAGCGCACACACCCTCTCTCCTATTCTTCATCTGTTTGTCTTTTCAGACTGCACGCACCCAACACAGAAACTTTGCCTGTTTCATTGTTTGTTAAGTGCCAAATACATCTTGGATGCACCTGAAAGAAATTGTTACTAATAATTATTAACTGATTTTGAGCATTTTAGAGCTAGTTATTTTTATTTTTTATTTGTATCATGGTAATACATAGAAGCCTCAATCAGCAACAGTGTCCCATTAAGGCTACCCCTCTGATACTTGACACCATGCAAGGCACTGCATTTAGCTGTATGGAATGGAAATCTATCAACCTCATGAAGAAACTTGCACAAGTACAGACAGATATCAGCTTCCTTTCTAAATGCAAACGGATGGACATCATACCAAATGGACTGAAGGTGAAAAATCCATTGCAATCTACATCCTGCTCAGACCACAGTGAGAGATTATGCCATACACTATCAAAGAAACTGAGGAACCACCTGATCAGCATCCTATACAGCAAACAGGAAAACATCAAAAAAGAGCTCTCCAACCTGGCGACTTTCATTAATAACCAGCCCTCCACACAAATGGACTTCACTAAAATAAGACAGGAGATCTACACTACACACTTCACCTCTCTACAAAGGAAAAAGGACCGTAAGCTGTCTAAACTCCTACCTGCCACATGGGGCCACAACAGTGGTACCCCTAACTTAGCCAGCAATATCGTCAATTTATCCAGCTACACACTCAACCCAGCAGAAGAGTCTGTCCTATTTTGGGGACTCTCTTTTTGCCCCAGTACCCCCACGAACATGATACAGTTCTGCGGTGATCTGGAAGCCTACTTTCGCTGCCTTCGACTCAAAGAATACTTTCAAGATAACACTGAACAGTGCACTGATACACAGATACCCTCCCACCAACAACACAGGAAGAAGAACTCCACATGGACTCCTCCTGAGGGTCGAAATGACAGTCTGGACCTATACACAGAATGCTTCCGCTGACATGCACAGGCAGAAATTGTGGAAAAACGTTGCCTGCCTCATAACCTAAGTTGTGCAGAACGCAATGTCATCCACAGCCTCAGAAACAACCCTGACATTATAATCAAAGAAGCTTATAAAGGAGGTGCTGTTGTCATCATGAACAGGTCTGACTACCAGATGGAGGCTGCCAGACAACTCTCCAATACCAAATTCTACAGGCCACTTTCCTCAGATCCCACTGAGGAATACACTAAGAAACTGCACCATCTACTCAGGACACTCCCTACACTAACACAGGAACAATTCAGCATACCCTTGGAGCCCCGACTGGGGTTATTCTATCTACTACCCAAGATCCACAAACCTGGAAATCTGGAATTGGCACTCTCACTGAAGGACTATCCGGATATGTAGACTCTCTGCTCAGACCCTATGCCACCATCACTCCCAGCTATCTCCGTGACACCACTGATTTCCTGAGAAAACTATAATGCATTGGTGATCTCCCAGAAAACACCATCCTAGCCACCACGGATGTGGAGGCTCTCTACACAAACAGCTTGTATTCCAACAGTATCCCTGATGATGACACAGCACAACTTGTTGCTGAGCTCTGTGACTTTATCCTCACGCACAACTATTTCAAATTTGGTGACAATATATACCTCCAGACCAGTGGCACCGCCATGGGCACCCGCATGGCCCCACAATATGCCAACATTTTTATGGCTGACCCGGAACAACGCTTCCTCAGCTCTCATCCACTCACGCCCCTCCTCTACCTATGCTACATTGATGACATCTTCATCATCTGGACCCATGAGAAGGAGACTCTGGAAGAATTCCACCACGATTTCAACACGTTCCACCCCACCATCCACCTCAGCCTGGACCAATCTACACGGGAGGTCCACTTCCTAGACACCACAGTACAAATAAGTGATGGCCACGTTAACACCACCATATACCGAAAACCCACCGACTGCTATGCCTACCTTCATGCCTCCAGCTTCCACCCCGGACACACCACACGATCCATTGTCTACAGCCAAGCACTGAGGTACAACCGCATCTGCTCCAACTCCTCAGACAGAGACCCGCACCTACAAAATCTTTACCAAGCATTCTCAAAACTATGATACCCGCACAAGGAAATAAGGAAACAAACCAACAGAGCCAGACGTGTACCCAGAAGCCTCCTGCTACAAGACAAGCCCAAGAAAGAAACCAACAGAACTCCACTGGCCATCACCTACAGTCCTCAGCTTAAACCTCTCCAACGCATCATCAGTGATCTACAACCCATCCTGGATAATGATCCCTCTCTTTCACAGACCTTGGGAGGCAAGCCAGTTCTCGCCCACAGACAACCTGCCAACCTTAAGTATATTCTCACCAGCAGCCACACACCGCACCATAACAACTCTAACTCAGGAACCAATCCATGCAACAAACCTCGATGCCAACTCTGTCCACATATCTACACCAACAACACTATCACGGGACCTAACCAGATCAGCTACATCATCACCGGTTCATTCACCTGCACGTTCACCAATATTATATATGCCATCATGTGCCAGCAATGTCCCTCTGCTATGTACATTGGCCAAACTGGACAGTCACTACGTAAAAGGATAAATGGACAAAAGTCAGATATCAGGAATGGCAATATACAAAAACCTGTAGGAGAACACTTCAACCTCCTTGGCCACACAATAGCAGATGTAAAGGTAGCTATCTTACAGCAAAAAAAACTTCAGGACCAGACTTCAAAGAGAAACTGCTGAGCTCCAGTTCATTTACAAATTTGACACCATCAGATCAGGATTAATCAAAGACTGTGAATGGCTAGCCAACTACAGAAGCAGTTTCTCCTCCCTTGGTGTTCACACTTCAACTGCTAGCAGAGGACCTCACCCTCCCTGATTGAACTAACCTCGTTATCTCCAGACTGATTCTTGCCAGCATATTTATACCTGCCCCTGGAAATTTCCATTACATGCATCCGACGAAGTGGGCATTCACCACGAAAGCTTATGCTCCAATACATCTGTTAGTCTTAAAGGTGCCACAGGACTCTCTGTTGCTTTGTATAAACACAGGGAGACATGATCCTTAACCTGAAGGGCTTGAATACCCATTTTAGGCAAGATGTGACAAATGAATGTGAAAAGCAAGAGGGAAAGAGTTGGATGAGGGTAATAAAATTATGCCCACTTGGTTAGACAAACTGATGATTCCAAATAACTGTGGTTTTAACATTTGTATTTCATTTAAGATATTTTAAAAATCTATTTAATATTTAAGAGGAGGTAAAAATCAAATAAAGCATGATCCATCCATCATTTTTAGCAGAGATTGTTCTTGAGCAGGAATCTAATGGGGTAATGGGGGTCCAATTTTATAAAGAATCTTGCTGGGCCTAAATAGGGTAAAGTAGGAGGGCATTGTTTTCCTGCGGCTTGCATCCTGCTTGCAATTTTAAAAGCTGTAGTATTGGCTCTCAGGAAGAGAGCTAGCAGGAGTTTGCCTAGAGAGGCATTCCCTAGCAGTAATTTCCTGTGTAGGGTCTTTGTCTAGAGAGTTATTCCCACAAAGGCTTGTTTACCTTATACAGGGACTTATTTATGGTAAAATATCATTTGACAAATGTTAAAGGTACAGTCTATTTATATACCATTTGTGACACACATTTTTGCATGAAATAAAGTATTCAGTTCAGAATAGACAGTCTTGGGACTGCCTAGTTTACCCTGTGCCACAACACTTAGGAATTATAATACTGATTTATAAATAATAGCTGCATATAATGTAGCTATATCTTTAGATGTGTAAATAAAGTCATTTTTAAAGGAGGTGCTATAATTCATTATCTAAAGTAGAGGCCAGCGAGGTCACTCAGTATAAGAATTTAAATCCTTATATTGATCTTTTGTTCCTTAGATCATGTGTAGTTAGGATAATTGAGGAGATGAGGCTGGGAGCTCTAGTGGGGAACAAGAGTTTACGCAGGGAACATAAATAGCTCTTACTAGCTTTTTAATGAGAGGATCAGCTTTCTAAAAGGAAACTTGCTACATTCTTCTCTGCTTGCAAGCTGTTACAGCTACTGATTAGGTCTAAGAGAGGAATATATAAATGTCCTTTCAGGTAGAGGTGATCTTCGATAATCTGGGATGAGGAAGAAACTAGACCCAAATCAAGCAAAAAATAAGTTTTCAAAAAAGACAAGTTGTTAAAATCCAACATAAAATCCTGGTTCCCCTGAAGTCAGTGGCAAAACTCCTATTGACTTAATTGGAGGCAGAATTTCACATCGGGATCGATGCTGGGCCCTAAATTGACTCTCATTGCTGCTACACTCTGAAGGACCAAACTCTGACACTCTTATTGTGATTGGGAGGTCTTGTTAGACACACATAGTATTATGAATATCATGTGCATATTCTCCTACAAAACATGGACAAGGCTATTTTACATTTTTGTAGTATAAATAAGAGTAATTTTAAATCTGCTTTTTGTTCTACTTTCCATCATTTGTCTCTGACTGCCTCCTTTATAGTCACTCAAGTGATATCCAAACCTGGTACAGTAGTACACATTTCTTCAAACAGAACTCATTTGTTTCCTCAGAAGTCAATGGCGTCATTGCTTTTTACAGAGCCTAGTGTTCTGTGCCAATGATTTCACTGATGGCTGCTGAGTCCAATGCGCGAGTGACAGTCCTGTCCAGAGGTAGGGCACACCCATGCACTAGCAATGCTCTGAATCTGAGCAGCAGATTCTTTCCTCCTTTGATGTTGGTCATCACAAAGCTTGATCCAGTCCACCTTGCAATGCCTCACTCCATCTATAAGCTGACTCCGCCAACCAGAGAAGCATTCTGCACTCCTTTCCCAAAGGATACTAAATCACCTTTGCAAGCATCCTGAAATCTGTGCAGTGGTCTGCCCCTCTTTCAATACTCTTCCCGAGCTTCAGAGTACAGCACACTCTTCGGGATTCTGCATTCGCTTGACAACTCCAAACCACCTAAATCTTTTCTTACTAATCAACATTCCCAGGAATGACATACCAGCATGATTTAACACTTCCACATTTGTCACCTTGTCTTGCCATCTTATTCAAAGAATTTTATGCAAACATCTGATATGAAAAAACTGTTTAGTCTTTTTGTATATTTGGCGTTAAATCATCCATGTTTCTGAGCCCTATCAAAGAGTAGATAAAACATGTCTCATAAATACAGATTTTCACTTTAGTTGACAATTTGTTATTGTTCCAGTCTCTGTCTTGCAAAAGACCAAAGTTCTTGGCTGCTTTGCTGATTCAACTAGTAAGTTCAGCATCAAGATCTACATTGTTGGTAATAGTAGAGCCAAGGTAGCAAAATTGGTCAATGTCATCTAGACGAATACTATCCAAGGAAATATCTGGAGCTGGTTCTGAAGAGCCTTGGTGCAAAACAGTCTTCAAGTGTATTGCTTGCCCAAGATTTTGCATGCATTAGAAAACTTGGTAATAGCATTGATGTCAGACATCAATGCTATGAGCCACAAAGGCTGCATCATCTGCAAGAAACAGGTCCCCTATGATGATCTCCTTCACCTGAATCTTAGCTCTTAAGCTTGCAATGTTAAAGAGACCTCCATGTCTAGAGATATGACAGACACTTTCTCGAACATCACAGAATGCATGTTGAAGCCAGAATGAGAAGTAAATATTACACAATGTAGAAGCCTATATGCAGTCTTGCTTCACTCCATTGTTGGTGTTAAACAAGTAAAACTGTTGGTTTTTATACATTAAAGTTGCCTTCATGCCATTGTGTAAGGATTTCACAAGATTTAGCAATACAGATGGACAACCAAGCTTCTTCAGAACAATGTAAATCCCTGACTGACTAATCATGTCAAAGGCATTTGTTAAATCTATAAAGGCCATATATAGTGGAATACACTTCTCTCTGCACTTTTTCTGCAGTTGTCTTACAGAGAAGACCATGTCTATCTTTCCCAAGAGGAACCCACACTGGCTCTCAGGATAGATTCTCGCAGCAAAAGTTTGAAGTTTAGATAAAAAATGTGGTTTAAGATTTCCCCCAGGATGTTAAGAAGAGAGATACATCTGTGGTTATTATAATCACTTCTGTCTCCTTTTGTTTTTATAGAGTTGGATGAAACAAGCATCCTTAAAATCTTGCCAGTTTTTTCCTTCTAACAGAGTAGCAATGCCTCATGCAATTTTTGCAGCAAGTCTTGTTTGCACATTTGTAGACTTCAGCAGCTAAGCAGTCAGATTCTGAAGCTTTGTTGTTGGGACTCTTTTTGATACTTTGTTCAAGTTCCTCTAGTGTAGGTTTGACATCCAATGAAGTCATAACTTCAAACCCAGGCAATTTGCCTAACATACGTAGGTCTACTATAGACTCCCTTGAGTATATCATTCCATAGTGCTCAATCCACTTCTCCAGTTGCTTCCCTTTATCAGTTGATCTGTCTTGTTCTTTATCAGTCCAATGGCAATTCTAATGCCCTCATTCAACTGTCTACTGTCACCTGCATCAGCCGCCTATTGGATACCATTGCAGAAACCCAGCCAAAATTCTTGAGCACACCTCCTGGAAGCTATTTCAACAACCTTACAAGCGTCTCTTAAGTTGTTCAGTAGTAGAAGTAGACTTGTAGGTGATCAGAGACGTTTCCTCTCAATGAGTGACAGCAATATCTCCAAATGGTCTATGAACCAGTCAACCTTTTTCTTAGTACTCTTTCCAAAACTCTTGATTGCCGCATTGTACATACTTGTCTTTAGAACTTCCTATGCATCTGACGCAGTTCGATTCATTCCAGCTGTCTTTGCTACTTCATTAAAAAGCAATTTCTTGACAAGATCATTGATTTGGTGAAAGTCAATATGAGATTGTACAGCAGTTTTATTACAGTGGATCTTCTTAGCTTGACATTTCACCTTTCAGCAGACAAGAGAGTGGTCTGTATCATGGTCTGTGCTTTGGAAGGATTGTGTATGTAAGATATCTTTCAAATATGTACATCTTGTCAGGACCAAATCCAGCTGGTACCAGTGATTGGACCTCTGGTGTCTCCATGATGATGTTCTTCTGATATTACTAGCAAAGAAGGTGTTTGTCACTGATAAGCCTTCACTAGCACGGAGTCAAGAACTCTGACCATTGTTATTCATACATCCAATGTCATGCCCACCCAGAATCCCAGGCCACATCTCAGCATTGGACCCAACTCTTTCATTGACATCTCCAAGTACTAGGATGGGTTCCTTCCATGGAATCCTGTCAATCAACTCTTCTAGTTGTTGGTAAAAACTATCCTTCTCCTCATCACTAGCCTGAAGAGTTGGAGCATAGATACTGATGAGGTTGATGAATCCCTTCTGTAAACTAACTTGAAGTGTCATACATCAGGACACTGCAATCGGAGCTTCACACAATGACATACGTTCATTTCTGATAGCAAAATCTACACCATACTTTCTTTCTTCTTCAGGTTTGCCATGCCAGTAAATGGTGTAGTCCTTCTCCTTCATGAAGCCTGTATATGAAGCCAAGTTTCCAAAAGAATTGAAATATCAATTCTAAAACATTCAAGTTTGTTACTCAACACCATCCTCAAATCCGAATTCAAGTCAAAGTTGCATCCTGGGGTCAAACTCTGAATATTCCAGCAAGCAATTCTGTTTATAAAACCAGTTGAGGTAGGATGTAAACAAAGAGGCGGGGCTTGTTTGACCTAGGGCCACCATCACATGAGGCAAGCAGGCCACCCCTATACAGGGCTGCTTGGAAATCTTGGTAGCTACCCCAGGGCTTTTATGCTTCTCTTGGGTCCCTGTGACCATCTTGCCAAGCCCTTCAGTGTATACGCCTAGGCAAAGATATGGAGGAGCGGAGGCTGCCAGAGACCTGTCGTCCCCTCTTTAGACCACTGAGCCAGAATCCAAATGCCAGAGTGAATCTGGACGCTCAGTGACACAGGGGTTGTAGTTTCTTCCAGAGATCAACCTAGCAGCACTCACCTCAGAAGTTCAAGTTAACATAATTGTTTCACTTTTTTTTCACTTCCACTCTCTGCCTTAAAACCAAAAGGGAAAAAAAGATTGCTAATGTTATCATATTTTAGTCCCTAAAGGAATCTTTCACATCCCCAAAATTGTGCTCCATGCATCAATTAGGAGTTATTCTATTTGTGTATGTTGATGTGCTTCTAAATTTAAAACTCAAAATAACTGAGCATACCAGAAAGGTGTCCATACACTCTCATATGTTTGTCTATTCAGTAGAACAGTAAAACATATTACTGAGGTAGACAACCAACACTGCACTCATTCAGCCACATGGATATTATATACACCTATATTACAATTTTTTTTTTACCATTTCTGTAGTTTCACTGCTGTATATAGATATGCTTCATGTTATCTTATTGACAAGTTTTTAATGTGATTCACACGGTAAGCTCCCTGAATATAGCAACTGTATATGAACGAAATCAAAGAAAACTTACAAGCTCAATTCATACATGGAATTTTAGAAGGAGAGAGGAAGTGATGAAAACACTTTAGCTAAGGAGTCAAAAATTTGCTAACATTCTATCACCCCAGATATTCGCTAAATTACAATACAACTCCACTTTAATGAAGTGTAGTTAAACAATTTCGGGTTAGGTTTCTCAAGGATGTACAGAGACAGTTATCGTATTGGTTTGGTGACTGGGACATCGGCTGAGAAAGAAAAGGTGCATTCTGTCCTGGAAGAGAGCCAGAGATGGATGCAGCCTCCCAATTCAATGGGAGCACTATACTAAACTGCTGAGGGGGCTTATTGGGAGCCAATCAAGTGGAGGCTTGAAAGCAGCCAATCAGGGCCAGGCTGGGTCCTATAAGAAGGCTGAAGAGCCCAGAGGAGCACAATGTCTCCCTGGAGGGCAAAGGGAGAAGAACTCTTTCTGAGAGAGAGAGAGAGAGAGAGAGAGAGAGAAGAAAATAAAAAATAAAAATAAAAAGTACCTAAGACAGAGCAGGGCTGGGCAGGGTCAGCAGAGCTCTAGGCTATGACTGCCAGACTGGGGCCCTGACACACAAGGTCAGAGAGGGTGCTGGGGCTACGGGGAAATGGCTCAGGGAAGCAGGCAGTAGAGGAGTGTTGGAGAAGGACAGTAAGTGTCTGCAGCTAGAGGGTCCCTGGGTCACGGCCCAGAATAGCGGGTGGGCCTGGGCCTCCTCTCTTCCTCCCCTCCCCCCCCACTTGCCAGTGATGAGAGGGGCAAAGTCAGACTGCAGTTTGCCCTTGGAGGAAGGGGCTAGACTGATGACAGTAGTGAACCACTGATGCAAGTGATAGAACCAGAAGCTGCTGGTCCCCCAGAAGTGGAGGGAGAGCCAGTGGAGTGCGCACAGCTGGAGGGCAGTGTCCAGAAGTGGATGCCATGGTCTGGGAGTGACGGGGGTCTGACGGTGAGGAGTTGGAGACCGAGACAGTAACGGAGGGCAAGACACCACTAGTGAAGGCACGCTGCTGAAAGAGTTAATACCCTAACCAACTAACAGGAGGCGCCGCTGTGGTGAGTCTGGCACTGTTACAGTTACCTATGTTCACTAAGAATTTCATTTTTAATTAGAACATTGCTGGGCATCCTTCCTTGAGCACTGATTGGATTTAAAATAGTTTACTTTTAATGCCACACATTTCAAAGGCTCCAGGTTTCCGTTAAAGACTGGAAAAGTGTTTGTACTTCTGTCTTCAAGAGTTATGATTACTAAAATCTGATTATCTGTTAAGAATAAAGGGACAAATTTTCAAATACGTATATTTGAGTTCCTTAAGACATAGATAGGCGTCTAGTGGTATTTTTCAAAAATACCTCAGTGCCTAACTCCTATTGAAATCAATGGAGCTAATCTCCAGGCACTTTTGAAAATCCCACTACATGGCTATCTGCAGCATCTTTATTACCTCATTTGGTAATACATTAGCAGATTTCCTAATTGTTTTTTGAGCTGTAAAATGATGCCTTTGCCAATTGTATTTTGTGCAGTTGTCCAAAGAAACAGGGTAACACAATTTGCAAAAGAAACAGTTATCTGGCTAATCTTTTATAAGTGCACATATCTACTGTTTCAGATTATTTTAAAATTTCATAAATGAAAAACATTGTTTAAAAAAACCCCAAGAGTTATGTTTGAAAGTATTTCCACATTCATTCTTCCCTAGAAAAGAAGCTGTAGATTGTGGCCAGGTAAATACAAATAAATAAAATGTACTAACTTTATAACTGTGGGTCCGCTGCTTTTTTTTGTTTTGGTTTTTTTTG
This sequence comes from Trachemys scripta elegans, assembly GCF_013100865.1. Lineage (NCBI taxonomy): Eukaryota > Metazoa > Chordata > Testudines > Emydidae > Trachemys > Trachemys scripta. The sequence goes on along the minus strand of NC_048298.1, from coordinate 200,813,687 downwards.
CTTTCATTCCCTTCTTTTCCTTTCCCCTTCTTCTCTGTCCTATCTTTATTTCACTCTATCTCTGAGCTCTTTCCTCCTTGCCATGATGTTTTCATTGATTTTTATACTCTTCCCCCCCATCTCATGATTCTTTGGCAACAAAAAACTCAAATTTCTCTTTTTTTTAAAAACAGGTTATTTTTCTCTTTCCATTTCCTGATTCTGTGGCTTCCTCTCTCTTCTGCCACCCTTGTTCATTCTGTGTTCCTGAGCTTACCCCCAACTCTTTTCAGAACACAATTAACCAGAAATTGGAATTTTGTCCAGGACAGCGGAGTTAAAAGTCCTATCGCCTCCTTTTCCACAATAAAAATAAAAATGCCCATAGTATCAATGACTAAACCCAGTCAGAAGCACATTTCCAATAGCACAGTGCTGATCCATGCTGGAGCGGTTCACTATCAAGTCATAAATTACCGAATCAATAATACTACTGCCTATGGCTTCTGGGTTTTTTAAGACGTTCTCTCATCTAGGAACTGATTGGGACCAGTATGCTTAGTTTGTGAGAACTAATGTGACCACCACTCAAAGAGAGGTATAGCTGCGGGCTGCAGTTAAAATTAAACCCCTTCATAATATACATATCACTGATAAGGTTTAATTAAATTAAACTGACCACAAAGATTAGTGTAAATTGAACTTCTGTACCTCAGACATCCTAATAGTCATTTGACACAGACCAGTCAACATGAGGTTTTCAAATATAAAAGTTATGATGCTCGATTACATGTCTTCTCCCCTCTGCCCAAATCAAATGTGTATTACAGTTTGCATCAGAATGTCTGTTGGGAGCCAAACATTATCTGAAGAAATAAAGTTTGGAGTCTTCTCACAGAAAGAAGCATCAAGCATGTTCAACATGATAAAACAAACTGCCATATCATTTGAAATGTGCACTACAAAGTAGCCATCAGTTCAGCTATATTTACACAAAGAAAAATCAATACAGACACTGGATCTGAATCAAAGTGAGGGAAAGGTTTAAGAATAAGACAGAATGCTAAGTTGCATTAGTACTAATTTTATTTTGAGTAAAGCAACTGTGATTAAAGCATTTCCCCCCCTCCCATTCATTTTTTTCTTTTTCTTTTCACACAATGGGTATAGTTATTTTTCTGGTACAAGACAACAGGCTTTTTAAAATACTTGCATACTTCCGATCTGGAGCTTTAGGCAAAATAATGACTCCTTATTCAATGCCCATTAATTATCTTCAAAATATGTGAGGAATGGATGAAATAAGAGTGAATTCCATAGACTTCATATTCACCGAGACCCTGATCATTACAGTCAATAAGGTTTTATCATCATACTCCATATGAGTAGAAGCTAGCCCTAATTTCTCTGCCTCTTTCATTTCTCTTCAGAAACTGTGTGTTTGGAAAAAAGAGCACAAAATCTGCCAAAGAAACCCTCAGTACTATCTGCCTAAAAAGAACAAAACTCAAACTCTGTTACAGGTTAGTTGGTTGGTTTGTGTAGTATATTATTCGTATTCACACTGTCCCTAAGTTTCCAGCCTATGTGATTATAAGACAACTAACAAGTTCAGAACTAAACTTTGCTATTAAGCCATACAAGTTCCTAATGCCATTTTGCATGCAAGTCTAATGGGTCATTTTCTAAGTGGAACAGCACATACCAATGAGTGTTGTTTAAAATAGCCCACATCTCAAGTGTTAAAGGGAATTTCCACTTAATTCTTGAAATTAAATATACTTCTTGGTATGGAATGGCCATACAATAACGACACAATATGTTCTATGTTGTTTCTTTACATGGGATCAGGGCACAGAAATTTATCAAATCTAGGAAAATTCAAATGGGGTATTAGATATTTGAACTCAGAATCTTGAGAAAAATCTTTAGATGGATTGATAAGTAGATTTTTTTTTTTTTTGGTTTGGTTAGTTTTATTTAAATAGAATACCAGTAAGATATTCCTGCTTAAAATGATTACACTGAGATATTGATTCCTAAGTTTATGTTACAAATGTATCCTTGGTTTAATATCATCAGTAGCATCCATCCTGGAGCACACTCCTTAAGTAAAATGCAGTATCTTACCACAAATCTCTTGCTCATCACTGGATTTTGAAATTCAGTGCAATAAATTAAATGGCCACATGCAATTTTTTATTCAGAGAATCACAAAACCCTGCATATATGTAAATTGAGACCCAAAGTAGCAGGAAGAGAGGGGCGTTACTCTGTTTAGGATTTCGTGGCTTTGCTCGCTAGTTCATCTAAAGCAGCAAGTTAAAATATGAATGGATCTGAGCCTTCACCCAAAGCTCAAATGAAAATGTTTTTGAAGCAGCTTCCTTGTTATAGATCCATCTGAAATTGGAATCTGAAATGGTGAAATAGTGCAAAAAAGGCTGTTCTTGTAGTATTTCTAGATACAAATACCACCAGTTATCTTGAGAGACTATTCTCATAAGAGTGTCAGCCTAATTTTGCAGGCCCAAGAAATCCAGATAAGCATTAATATTTCAAGTGCTTAGCTGAACCTTTTTTAAGATTATTCATCAAAGAAGCCTCAATCCAGCAAGCTGCTCCAGGTTTCATGCACCCACACAGAGCCCTACTGACTTCAGCTCCATACAGGTGCAGCGGTCTGCCTAAACAGAGCAATCTGTGGGATCAGGGCCTAGGAAATTAAATAGACACACTACAGGGCTCCAATCCAAAGTTCACTGAAATCAAAGAATGATTTAGTCTGGAAAACGTGCTTTACATTGAGAGCCTAAAACCGGTCAATCTATTTAGTTTATCCAAGAGATGGTTAAGAGATAATTTGATCACAGTCTATAAGTACTTACGTGGGGAAGAGATTCATGATAGCAGACATCTCTTTAATTTAGCTATCAAAGACATAACAATATCCAATAGCTAGATTCTCAAGCTGGACAAATTCAGACTAGAAATAAGATGTATTTTTTAAAGTGAGAGTAATAAACTACTGGAACAACTTACCTAGGGATGTAGCGGTTTCTCCATCAGTATAAGTCTTTAAATCGAAATTGGATGCCTTTCTAAAAGATATGCTGTGGCTCAACTAGAAGTTATGGGTTTGATGCAGGAATTCTGGGTGAAATGGCATAGCCTGTGTCATGCAACAAGTCAGACTGATTATAATGGTCCCTTCTAACCTTAAGTATCTATGAATCAATGTGTGTTCTTTCATTGATCTCAATTGGCCTTGGTTCAGGCCCTAGATCCCTTGAATATATACTGAAAATGCAGTTCAGGTTTAAATAACTTATGGATATAATTCAATAGTTATCCCAATTATTTGTTTCAATTAATTTTTATTCATCAAATATTTGACCTCACCTACACAAGTACTTAACTTCTGAGGGGCTAATCACTGTCAGATCTATGTTACACCCAAATTATTAGTTTCTGTAGTACAGCATAAGTAATTTAAACAATCCCACAATGTCTGGAAAGTCATCTACAATTTAATCCCCATAAAACTTTTGAAAAAGCAAATCTTTGTCTGGCTATACTGAAAGAAGGACAGGAGACACTTGATAAAGTTGCAGCTTGATTAAAATCATATTATGTCTTGGACTACACAGCAGATAAAAGTGCACAGTGCAGGTAACCCCATGTTCATTCAATAACTACCCAGGGGGCTTCTGTCAGCTCCTCCCCACTTTTTCCATCTAGGTCCCTCAGCCAACCCGTTGCTGAGGCCTTGCCACCCCTCCCCCCCCCCGCACACCCTCGGAGGGTTAAGGTGGGCTATAGGAAAAGGGGATTGGCTGCCTGCTGTTTCAGTCATAGGAGTTGCAAACCCCCCCCACCACCACCCATTCCACTCCTTTAACCAACACCTCCTTTTTAAGTCCTTTACCAAGGCATTTATCTGGTCACTGAATCTCTTCCCTATGGAGTACCTGCACTAGACATCCACCCCACACTTACATGAGTTGTGACTTATAGCCTAACTTCCTTCACACCTCATGTTAACAAAGCCTTCCCTGAATCCACTGTGGGGAAGGCAAAGCCTCCTTCTCCCCCCCCCCCCCCCCCCACACTCCACCTAGCCCAATCTGGTGATGTGGGAAAAATTCATTCTCAGCGCCCCCTAGAAAGGAGCCACTAGAGCAGTGCTGACAGCAGATCCTGACCAAATCTGGTATTTTGCGATCTGAAGGGGAGGGAGGCTGGGTGCTGCCTCACCTGCTCCATGGAAAAGGGTTTATCCTGCCTGGGCTTGCCCCTTTTCAACCCTTCTCCCCTTCCAGTCCCAGGGGATGTGTCAGCGCCATCACCCTTTTACAGCAGCTTCTGACTTCTATCCCCCACCCAATCCATAGAGCACTCTTCCCTTTCCCTTGCCCAGTGGTGCAGTAATTATAAAGGATAGAGAAGTAATGCATACAGCAGTAACCAAATAATGCTCTTTCCCCTTTGCCATTTCTAATGATATTCTCTATTAAAAAAAAAAAAAAAACTCACTTTAGTCCTCCTTCATATCTGTGTGGAGTCTTTAGAATGCAGAAAGTAGTAATGTCTCACTAAACCTGCCTGCTGAAGAGGCTCTCTCACATATACAGTACAATTAAGATACAAAGATAAAACAACTTACAGAAGGCAATTGCAATTTTATAGTCACTTTGAGCCTTAATATCACTAATACATCACTTTGTTTCAACACTTATACCTCTCAGCATAATACTTCCTGGAGATCCCTGCTCCAGCCAATACAAATGTTGATGAAAAAAATAATTGGAAGGCTGTCTGGGAATTAATGAAAACAAAATGCAGCTTCGCCACAGAAGAGGCAGAAGGCTCCACATTAAAAAGAGCACATTAAGAACAGCGAACAAATATTTTATTTGTTTTGGAATCTAAAGTAATTAGATTCTTTCTTTTCTAAAGTCAGATTGTAGATCAGTATTATTCCAATTACACATATAGGTTCTTTTTTCTGCAAAGACCTATGCATTTTCTTAAACTTTAATCATGTGCATGGTCTCATTGTATTCAAAGTGTAACAGATGTGTAACTTACACATTGTAAGCCATTGAAGGACTAGTGTCTTGGACAGTATTGCATTTATTTATTAAAATATAAAATCTTTGTATTTTTCCATTTTATATCACTTAGGGTCAGTAAAATGTTCTTGGAACATCTGAGTAACCAGTAGTAGATGTAGCTGTAAAATGACTTGATAAATTGCTCATAATCTACAGAAACCTTTCAGGCCTTCCCCCTCACCTACTTTTTTCATTGACCTAAAATAACAGGGATGTCTAAAGGTAAGAAAGGCAATCTTAGATTCCTTTTGTTGATAACAAGATGAAACTCTAGCTGTACACGGACTCATAAATCTTCATTACTAATAGGTCATAAAATGTAAAGATTTCCAACTGAATTCTATTGTGATGCTGACATATTGCTTCATCCATCTGTTCAACTACAAGTTTCCACATCAAAACTATACTCAAAGTTAAAAATAAATATTTTTGTATTTTTTTCTTCCATTTTCCATTATTTCCTTCATGGGCTGTAGATAATCTCAGGTTATTCTTCCCTCATTTAGTTCCTTATCTTGTAAATGCTTATGAATATAGGATTGGGATTTTAGTGCAGCTGGATTAATCAGAATCACAAGTAGCTGAAAGTTCAATAAAATATTGTTTAAAAAAATTCAAAACAAATACTTCACAGGTGGCGTTTTCAGGAGAAAACGATACCAAACTATGAAATAAAGGTTACTACGTTGTCTGATTCTGAAATACTTCACAATTGTTTCATTTTAATTTATTGTATATGAAAGGGTGTCAAATTCTAGGGGCTGACAAGACAGAATAAATTTAACAAGGAATTTGTCAGTGAAAGATCCTGTTACCGTGTTCTCAACCAAATTCTAAAGTTTGAGAGGATACTTCCGTCTTGAACTTTCTGGTGAGAGGGCCAACAAAGTGCAAACATTTTGGTAGTTCTGGATACTTTGGAATACATTTCAAAAGGGTTGGCTCACTGATTGCCTCAGTGTATAGGTGTCCAACCTGTGACATCATAAAGGTGCCTGATATTCAGAGGATGGGTGCACATCACTTACGAAAATCAGTCATCCTTAAGGTAACTCAAGCTGGACATCCTAAATCACTAATCTCATAGGGTGATTTTCTCAAAAACACCTAAAGGAGGTAGGAGCACAGGTTTTGAAAAAACTCTCCTTAGACATTTTATGCCTTTACCATCAGTAATGGTGCTAAAACCACAAAATATTTTCACATAGGTGGGGTAGAAATCTTTGAATCCCACTACTGACTCCCCGTTTTCTATTGCATCAACATAAGCTGTTTGTATTCATTCTGAAGACCCTTCATATTCAATCCTCAGCCTCCCTATCATCTCTCATTCATCACTGAGCTGTTGGTGCTCACCTCTAAACAGCCTCGGATGCCAGCCTTCAGTGCCCACTTGTTAAATTTTCAAACAAACACCTATGTGCTTTCTCCCATGCTGCCCCATGTGCTTTCTCCCATGTGCTTTCTCCCATGCTTGGAAGGAATCCCCTGTAAATATCCACAAAACTACCTCATTATCCACCTTCAAATCCCTCCTCAAAACTCTCTTTTGCCATGGTGACTACAAAAAAATTGGCAAGTGTTAGGCTACTAGTATGCAGAGACCTATGACGCTGACCAATTTGTTTAATTGTTTACTCGTACTCCCCCATCTGTCTACATCCACCTGTTGTAACTGATGTAGATAGGACTGCCACAGCAATTGTAGACAAACCAAGTTACTGTGGAATGGTGAAGGGTCAGAGGCATAAGCTTTCCTCCCGGAGCAACTGTGTAGCTCCCCAGACTGAGAAGTTATTTTTCCTTTTAGCCATTTATAGTGGGCCAGAATTTCCACTGGGATGGTTATACTTTCATGCAGTTGGAAATCAGGATCTTTTGCAGTTGTTTTCCTGGTTTAAAAAGCTGCAGATATTTTCGAATAGAGCAAGCCTTCTACATCTATATATTATAGTTTATATTGTTACTAGCATATAATGTATTAAATATGTAGCATTTGCTCACACACAAAAAGAAAGAGAGGGTTAGATATTCCCCCAAATAATCCCAGGCAGTTTGAGAAACAGATGAGACTAAACAGCTAAAACTTGAGACTTGATTTAAAGGCCCCTGATGTCAAAGGGAGCCTTAACATTGACATTTCACAGCTGAGGACTCAACACTGAAAACAGCCACAGGTTCATCTATCACTAGTTTATGTCACTGAAGTATTTCAATGTAATGTTAAGCATTGACTATAGTAAGTTTAAACTGACCCAAAACTTCACAGTGTTTGAATGAACAGTCAACCAATCAGGATTAATATAATAAGATAACACCAAAATGTTATGGCTCAGGAACCTTTCATGTCATCTTTGTTGAAATAAGTGGTGAGTGAAATTACCACAACACAACTTTGTATTTGAGGATATAAATTATTCAGAAATTAAAAATGTCATCAAACTATGTATAGCCAGAGCTGCATTACTGTCTAAATATAACTATAGGTAACATTGATTTCAAACAAAAATCATAGGGAAGAGGACTAGCTCATCAGTTGAGCACTTAGCTAAAAAAAAAAAAAAGTTTGACTATCTGGATTAGCACAAACTCAGAATACTCATATTAGTCTAATTAACTGAATAATCATATATCTCCCAATGTATAGAAATCCCTTAAGCACTTCTTTAAATTCAGTATATCCACTGCCTTTTTCCTTTCATTTTGTGTATACAGTACAACTTGCAGTATTGTACAAATCACAAAAATGTTGCTCTATTCTTATCTTGAATTATACAGACATCAACTAGTAGGAAATTAAAATGCACATTCATGTCATTTTAACTAGAAGCAATCTTCCTTGTAGATGTCTCAGAATATTAAATGATGCCCTTTTAAGTGGATTGATGGCTGGACTACTGCAACTATCAAGAAAACTGCTTCTGGATAATACTCACTAAAGTAAATATACCAGGCACTTAGGGACATTAACATCCAAAGGATCTTCTTTTCCTCAAGACTACCAAACAATCTTAAAGCCCATGACAGCTCACTGTCTGCTCCAATCTAGGGTGTACATTACACAGATTGTTAACCAACGCTAGTAGATTGACTGTACTATCTTTCATTGTTGACCTCAAATGGTGGTGGTGGGGTGGGGGCAAGGGAGGAGACATGACTCCCCTATGTAATTTTTGATTCCTTATTTATACACTTGGCCAGAGGATGACACTTCCATTGCACTGCAACTTCCAACATTTTAAAATGTGTTCTCAGTCTGTATTGTAATAAACAAAACCTCTTTTATAGAATGGAATTATGGTGAAACAACCATTTTCTGAGTCAAAAAGTCAGGTTTTCGAATCAGGAGTCTGACACTCCTCTCTCTCTCTCTCTGTCACACACACACACACACACACACACACACACACACACACACACACACCTTCCTGTTGAAAATTTGGTCGAAACCACTACATTTCATCAAAACAGCTTATTTCAACAAAAATTACACGACAACTCATCTTTGGACTGAAGTTGGAATAGTGTCATCGTCTCTCTCAGTTGAAGAATCCAATATTGAGCAACGGTGATTCAGGGAAGAGGAAGAAAAGTAGCTGTCAGGCTTTCCTGAAGTTTTCTATAAAGTTTTTCTATCTCAATTAAAACTTTTGTTAAATATGTGAAGTTAGACTTTTTTGTACATTTTGATTGTAGAATTCAGAAACTTTCTATGTGTCATTAACACTGCTGTTGCCACAATGATTTGAATATCTCATAATTATTCTCACTAAAGTTGAGACAAATCATATCCAGGAAAACATTTGATTGGTTTAGTCAGCTTCAGTGCTACAACACTATGACAGTAAGGTTACTTTTATTGATAAGGAGAACACTTATCAACCCTTTAAACTTTGAAAGAGAGGCAGAAAGAAATAGGGATAAACCACTATAAGGCAGATTTATCTTTCGGAGCTGACTACATACTGCAAAATGAAAAGCAACAGATGCTACCTACTTATTGGGGAAGGGGATATGGGAACACATTTACTTGGCTTCTTTGTCTGGTGTGCATATTGCAGGGATTCAAGAGAAAGGCAGATTAAAGATATGGCTTAGTTTTATTGGTAATGCTGCAGTGCACCTTGGACTTGTCCTACATTTAGAACAAGCCCGAACTTAAAAAAAAAAGAAAAACAGATTCTTACATTTTAAAAGTAGAGATGTGACTATACAAGGTTATTTTCACCCTCATTTTCCTCACTGGCTGTGCTATGATACATTGCTCTGGTTTGGGGATTTCAAATATCAGCTCCCTTTCATTCCCCCTCAAATCATCATTTCTCCATTGCCACGGGGATGCTGTCACCCTCTTCTAGCTGACAGCATTGCTACGTAAGCTGGTAAGTACTGTCGTATTTAATTATTGTACATTTTTAAGTGGCAAAATGCCAATGAGCCAAACTATTTCCCTTTTAAGAGCATTTTCCTTTTGTGCTATCTTAATCATTTTAAAGGAAGCCCTCTGACTGTGTGTATGTATACAGAATGTGTGTGTCATTTTCAGTAGTGTTCACCAAAATGTTTCTGACACACAGAGGCAGGAAGAGACTGGAGAGGCTCACTTAAAAATAGAGTTTGGATTATCTTTCCATTTTCCACTCTGATCCTGCTCAAGATTTAGAACATGCCAGAGCAACAACAGTGTGTTTTAAAGCATGGGCATTTAACTAGCAGACCGGCCAGCCATTTTCCAATTCTTTTATAGCCTTTTTCAATAAGCTTCTGAAATGTTTCATTGATTATTCAAATATGCACTCAGTCTGCTGAGTTCCCTATGGAGTATTAATCTAAGAGTGCAGTTTCCTTACGAGGCACCAAATCCAATATCAAAGTTAGAAAAATAAATGTTTAGAAATGTACATTTTCTGACTCTCTTCAAGTTTGAACTGTCCAGCTTAAACTCAAATTAATATTTTTACATCTTGAATATTAGGTAGATAAAGTACAAAAGATCCAAAAGTGTTACTTCCCAAATGAGCACATGATGTGCACATTTACCATACAGAACTTATCATAGATCCCAGTGCTTGATCCTATATCTCGACCCAGGAAAAATTCCCATGGATATTGTGGAGATCTGCTTGCATAGCGACTGCAAGATTAGTCTTATAGAGAACAATGATGAAAAGGTCCTATTACAGTGGGTCATCTAATCCACACCATACCAATGCAGGATCATCACTTACATCTTGTTCTTTTTGTTCCAGTCAAATTACATACTACAAGTGATGGGATTCTCTTCTCTTGGGAGTCTCTTCCGCAATATTTTTTGTCAAGTTTTTCCTGATATGTTGTCTAAATATTCCTTTTCATATAATCTCATTTTAATTTGTTCCCAGTTACTCAAAAGTTGCTTAACATTTCTTTCAATTAAAAAAGAAAAAAAATAAAAATATGATGTATCACACTGCTCTACAGCCAAAATGCTTCTGAAATAAATGTAGTCAAACTTTACTAATTCTGGGTCACTGAGAACGAAAACGATGCTTAAAATTGTTGATTGGCTCTAGTTTTCAAGATATGCTATTGGGTCAGTATATACGACTCTTGACTTGGGAATGGCGGAGGGTAAGTGAGTTATAAAGGGAAGGCATCTCAATTTAAACCAGAAATGTCTAAAATACATCTTTGACTGGATCTATGAATAAATCTATGACTGGGTTTGGACAGTACTTGCTTTTTAGGCAAAACAATGAATGATGCAATCTGAAGCTGGTATTGCATCATACATGATATGAATTGCATCATGTTATTCCTAGAAGTCATGGAAGATGCAATCATAACGAAGCTTACATCACTCTGCTGAACAAATTGCCCTATATCAGCTCTAGAAATCATACAGTGTCGTGCTCTCTTATTTGTCAGTGTTTGATTTTGCAAAGGGACACATTTCTGTTTAGCCAAAGTGAGCGGAAATGCCTCATACTTGTGTGAACAGTGCAGATAACTTCTGCTATGTTTGTGGTGAAGTGACTTTTGCATCACAAAAGCGCAGTATAACCACTATGGTTAAGAAAGCCTATCACCTTTATTTTGGCTGCAAAATTGGAGAGCAGGACAAGAGGTGGGCCCCACACATATGCTGCAACACTTGTGCAACAAATCTTCGCCAGCAGTTGAACAGGAAAAGGAAATCTATGCCTTTTGCAGTGCCAATGATTTGGAGAGAGCCAACAGATCATCCCAGCAATTGTTACTTCTGCATGGTGCCTCCAGTTGGGAAAGGTGTGTCAAAGAAGAAAAAGTGGACTGTGCATTATCCAAACATTCCATCAGCTATACGCCCAGTACCCCACGGAGAAGGACTGCCAGTTCCTGATGCACCAGAATCATTCTCACTTGAGTCAGACGAGGAAGAAGATGAAACTTCTGGTCCTGAACCATCAGTGTCACAGGACCCACATTTTCTCCCATCCTCCTCCTCTGAACCACACCTCATAACACAAGGTGAACTGAATGACCTTGTCAGGGATTTGGAACTACCCAAGAGGAAGGCAGAGCTGTTGGGCTCCAGACTACAGCAGTGGAATCTCCTGGCAGGTGATGTTAGGGTTTCCATGTTCCGTGACCGTCAAAAGGATCTTGTCCCATTCTTCTTCATGGAAGGTGATCTTGTAACCTGCAACAACATCGATGGTGTGATGGCAGCCCTCAACATCGTTCACGATCCAGATGAGTGGAGACTGTTCATTGATTCATCGAAGACGAGTCTTAAAGCTGTTTTACTGCATAATAGCAATGTTTTGCCATCAATTCCAGTTGGTCATGCAGTCCATATGAAGGAAACCTATGACAACATGAAACAACTTTTGAGGTGCATAAACTATGACCAACATCAGTGGCAGCTTTGTGGCGATTTGAAGGTTGTTGCTCTCTTGCTTGGTCTGCAGACTGGATACACAAAGTACTGCTGTTTTCTCTGTGAATGGGATAGTCGTGCAAGAGATTCCCACTACATCAAGAAAGAGTGGCCACTCCGACAGTCATTGGAGCCTGGGAGGAAAAGTGTTCAGCATCCCCCACTTGTTGAATCAAGGAAGATTTTGTTACCACCCTTACACATCAAGCTGGGTCTGATGAAGAACTTTGTCAAGGCCATTGACAAAACACAAGCAGCTTTCAAGTACCTCCGGGGGAAAATTTCCAAGGTTAAGTGAAGCTAAGATAAAGGAAGGTGTCTTTGTTGGTCCTCAGGTTCGTGAACTTCTTCGAGATGATGCATTTGACCATGCACTGCGTGGCAAGGAAAAGATGGCATGGAAAGCCTTCCAGTTAGTGGCAATAAATTTTCTTGGAAACAACAAGGCAGACAACTACAGGTTGTTGGTGGAAAACCTCCTCAAGGCATACAAAAGCCTTGGTTGCAACATGTCACTAAAGATACATTTTTTGCGACGAGCACGGCGAGCGATTTCACCAGGACATTGCAACAATGGAGAAACGCTATCAGGGCAAATGGAGCCCATCAATGCTTGCAGACTATTGCTGGACAGTGACAAGAGATGCTCCATTTAATGAATACAAGAGATAAGCCAAGAAGCGCCAAGTAGACACTGAATAGGACTAAACTATGTACAGAATAGTTTTTTGCCTTTTGTTTCATAATAAATTTTATTTATATAACCCTTTTGCTGATTTTTAAAGTGTTACATAAACAGGACAGGTGAAATATTATCATGTAAAGCAACCATAAACACATGAAAAGACCTAGGTTTACAATTTATGATTAAAACTCTACTATCTACACAATATATATAGACAAAAAATGTAAAAACTTAAATATCTTAGAAACAGTAGCCAATCAGTTGTTTTAATTGTCATATTTGAATTCAGCACATCAAAATACATAATAAATAGCACATTTTATCTCTGAAGCAGATGACTTCTCTAAAATTGTAGACCAGTGTTATTAATATATATTTTAAAAATATAACATTTAAATACGCTAACTCTTGGGGGGGAAGGATAGCTCAGTGGTTTGAGCATTGGTCTGCTAAATCCAGGGTTGTGAGTTCAATCTTTGAGGGGGCCACTTAGGGATGTTGGGCAAAATCAGTACTTGGTCCTGCTAGTGAAGGTAAAGGGCTGGACTCGATGACCTTTCAAGGTCCCTTCCAGTTCTAGGAGATAGTTAGTTAGTTAATTAATTAATGGAGATATCCTAACTAACTCAAAAATCAGTTAAAACAGAAACAAAGGCATTGATATTACTGGTACAATATAAACAAAGCTTTATTGTGTGATGATTGCAAATGCATAGTGTATGGAAGCCAGAATGAAAAGTGATAAGAAGGAGAATTAACTATGAAGCCAAGTCAATATCTAAAAACACTTTGAAGTTGCCAAACTGCTATAGTTTCCTTTTTCTTCCCTGAGACATTAAATTTATATTTTTACCTTAGAAGCAGTCATCTGCTTTACTTTTAAAAAATAAAGAGAACAGTTCAGCAGGAAACAAGGAGGATGTAATAATGTCATTATTGAGCTCTGAATTTGGGGGTGGAATAAATGTATCAATAAAACTAGTATAACAAACTCTTCCAAAGAACAATAAAATGTAATGTTCTGTTCAGTTTACTGAGCTGTCAGTCATTCCAACTGTAAAATTTACTTTGAGATAATTATTTATAATTTTTCTTCTTGGATGCCCTTTCTATTCAGCATCAAAGTTTCAAATTTAGAGGATGGAAATCTACAGTACAGAGCTTGAAATTGTGATTAAAAAAAAATCCATAACTAAAGTTGGGCCTGAGCTGAAATTCAGGTTCCAAACCCCAAAACTGTAAGAAACTTCTGAGTCAGATTTGTATCTGAACATTGCACACTTCCTTCCCACCCCCGATTACATTGGAATAGTTGAGGCCTGATACAGTGCCAGGTCAAATCAATGGAAAGAGTCCCATTGACTTTAATAGGCATTGGCTTATGTCTGTGATAAGCTATATTTTAAAGGCAAGATATGGTCAAGAGTGAATGACCACAAAATTACAGTGGTTATGCTGTAGATTACAGGTGTACAAGTAAATGGATTGATTCCCCCCCCCTTTTTTTTTCTTCCACATCTCTCCATTTTTTTGTAAGTGGAGACTGAAATGTACATATCTAGATATTAAATATAGTATCATGGGATTTTAGTTTAAATAAACCATTTGTATTTTTTCTGATTTTATTATCTGGAATGATTTATTTCACTGTAGATTTTTTTCAAAAGTAGCTTTATTAAAGAAACTATCAAGCTTCAGCCTAACATCTAGTAAGCTTTTCCATTAAAGGGTGATCTCTGCTTCTATTTACCAAGTATGAAAAGTTCAGGTGACTGTTTAGTTCCACTTAACCTCCATGAGACTAGTGACTGGGAACACTCAAAAAGTCTGGCGGTTGGGTTAAGTATCCGAAAGTTGGATTGTTTATCTGACCTTTACCCATACCGCCTGAGCCTACAAACCTCTGCTGTAAATCTTCAGAGTAAAGGCTCGCTAGAAAGATTAGTGGAACATTTGTTTCTGGTCTTAGCCTGAACCAGGAAGCACAGACAGAAGAAAACTTGAAAAATATTGGAACTACTTGTCAAAGCTCAAATTTGAGTTCTGGGTAAAGGTTTGGTGTACTTCTTTTCTAGCTCAACCTCTACTCCGTCCCTAAATGAAGATGGATATGTTTATTTAGTATTCCACTTACTAAATTTTCCCTTCATGATGAGTTCCAGTTAAAACCAATATTTGGTCCCATAGTTTCCACATCCAAATTAAATATTTGGATTTTTGTCAACATTTCTATCCAGAAGTAGCCCTGGGATTAATCTCTTGCTGCACCTCTTCCAGTGCATTTTGAAACGATTTTAAATCATTTTTTTTCACTTCACTGCCAACATATGCCATTTGTAGAGAAGTTTATAAAAAGTTTCTTTTTATGGCAACATAAATTGCTAAACATATTTTTCTCTATTGTCCTATCTTGTTTGCTTAATTAATCTTGGATTCTCTTCTAATTCTAGCATTGTTGCATTGCCTTATATATTTCTGCATCAAGATCCTTTGAATCATTTTTATTTGTTACAATTTATTCCTTCATAGTCAGTAATAGTTTGAAATTCTTTACGCACTTTGGATACAATGAGCTGTGTTTCGACAGGTGTTCTAGTGGAACTGATGATATTCCATAATCTCTTTGCAGTGTTTAGACACATGTTCTATTCAATATCTTCATAAATTATTTGGATAATGATATAGAGAGTACACTTGCAAAGTTTGCAGATGAATCCAAGCTGGAAGAGGTTGCAAATGCTTTGGAGGAGAGGATTAGAATTCAAAATGATCTTGAAAAACAAGAGAAATGGTCTGAAAAAATAGGATGAAATTCAACACAGACAAATGCAAAGTACTGAATTTAGGAAGGAATAATCAATTGCACAAATACAAAATGGGAAGTGACTGCCTAGGAAGGAGTACTGCAGAAGAGGATCTGGGGGCTATAGTGGATCACAAACTAAATATGAGTCAACAATGTAATACTGTTGCAAAAGATGTGAACATTTTTCTGGGATGTATTAGCAGACATGCTATAAGCAAGACATGAGAAGTACTTAATCCACTCTACTCAGCAGTAATAAGGCCTCAACTGGAGCTCTGGACACCGGACTTGAAGGAAGATGTGAACAAACTGGAGAAAGTCCAGAGGAGAACGGCAAAAATGATTAATGATCTAGAAAACATGATCTATCAGTCATTAGTTTGTTTAGTCTGGAGAAGAGAAGACTGAGGGGGGACATGAAAATAGTTACCAAATATGTCAAAGGTTGTTATAAAGAGGAGGGTGATAAACTGGATTCCTTATCTACTGAAGACAGGACAGGAAGTAATGGGCTTAAATTGCAGCAAGGGGAATTTAGACTAGACCAGGGGTCAGCAACCTTTCAGAAGTGGTGTGCCGAGTCTTCATTTATTCACTCTAATTTAAGGTTTCGTGTGCCGGTAATACATTTTAACGTTTTTAGAAGGTCTTTTTCTATAAGTCTATAATATATAACTAAACTATTGTTGTATGTAAAGTAAATAAGGTTTTTAAAATGTTTAAGAAGCTTCATTTAAAATTAAATTAAAATGCAGAGTCGCCAGGACACAGGCAGTGTGAGTGCCACTGAAAATCAGCTCGCGTGCCGCCTTCGGCATGCGTGCCATAGGTTGCCTACCCCTGGACTAGACATCATCACAGACACAGTGGACACACATAATAGGATTCATTAACCAAAATGTGAAAAAAAACTGCTGTTAGCCTCTAAAATGCAAAGATAATTCTATTGATTATGATGCACATTTGAATGGTGGAGGGCATGACTGAGTCTGAAATAGTTTTCCTATTGCTAGTTACATTTGGAGTTTCACAATTCTGCAAATGTATTAATATGTTTGTTGTTTCTTCCACTATCATTGCACTGTGGTTTTCCCATTAAACAAATGTTATTTTATATTCACTAGAAATTTCAGTTTGTGAGAGCAAATGGTAGGCAACTTTTCCTAAGCTCCCACGTCCTACTGTAACGTATAATACTTCAGTTCATGACTTCTCTTGAACAAAAACTGTTCTAGTTCTGTGATTTGAAAACACACCTAATAGGAAGTAGAATCATTCCATAAAGTTTATTAGGTGGGATCTTTCAAATGAGATCTTAGAAATCATTTTATGCCTGAACATTAAAGACCGCATTACCCTTTTCATAAGACTAGGGGACTGCCAAAATGTCATTCCCCCAAGGTAGACCCCATCAACCAGAAGTCTTTTGAATTCAATGGGGGTCTTTCCCAGCATGCTTTGTGTCTATTCATCACCGCCTTCCAGTCAACAGATGGATGCATTTCAGTAATGCTGTATGCAGAATAGTTTGTAAAAGCATTTGGGAACTTTATATTAAGAAAGGTGTCGCAATTGTAAAATAGTTTTTAACGTTAAATGCCAATTAGTATTAATAATCCACTGTGTCACCAATTCTTTAAAGTTAGAAAAACTGAATGAGAGTTATTAAATAATAACAAATCTATGTAATAATAATATGTAATAAAAGAAAAGTATCTCTAAATTGGGTAGCATCTCTCACTGCAAATCTTTTTTCACAATTTACATTTTTTCTACATTTGCCACCTACCCTGTCTCAGATTCTAGTAACGGCATTTAAATTTGTATATTGTTCATTTGAATGTGAGAATATTGTATATGCATTAATACCTGGTACAGTCAAATGACTAAATTATTTTTGTTTCCAATGTAAATTATTCAATTTATCCACAGTAATTTGACAGGTTGCAGGCTTTTGCACTGATTTTATTCTAGTCAGTCTTTTAAGCACTTTGAGGGTCAGATTTTCATAAAAGATTGAGCCCCATTGCACTGCTTGGTGGAGTAAATGGACTAGATTATAGCCACAAATGTCCAGCAGGAATTTCTTCACCAAGTTGCTCTCTACCATGCATGAGGTGCATCAGATGAGGGAGTGGTCTATGACACCTGTCTTCCACTGCTGTTGGTCTGTTGAGGACCCTATACTACTGGCATAACTTAAAGCAACCACATAGACACACTAATGATTGTTGGGGCTAGAGATAGTGCAGAAAGGCTCCCATGCATATGGCTCTAACTGAGGTAATTTGGTTAGTCTTTGATGGGTTGGAGTAGAACACAAAACACTTCTGTATAAACAAATGTATCCCATTTATTCTTCTTATCTTAAAGAAAAGAGTATATTATAGCTGGTTGAAACTCAAAATTTCTGTTCCCAGGAAAATTCAGATATTTTGAAAATTCCTTTCATTCCAAATCAGAATGAAAAGTCAAAATTTCCAGCTTTCCTGAAAAGAAAATTCCAGAAAATTGTTACACGTATATATAGTAAATCAGAACACCACACTTCGACTTTATCTAAATGAAGCACTTCAATGTTTTCGTCAGAAATGTAGACAAAAATTGATACATCCTGTGAAGTGTTTTGACTTTCTTGAATCAGCATTTCCTGATGGACAACTGTTCCATCAGAAATTTTTTGACCAGCTGAGGAAGACAATGCAACCCACCATCTGAATTCTCTCTCTTCCCAGGTTTTTTCTTTCAGTTAAATAGTTTGCAGTTGAGGTAACCAAATACTTACTATTTATCTTAAGTAGTATTTTACATCCTGGTTATGCACACATTATAAGGTGAAAGATATCTAAACACTTTTCTTGCTAAGGACATAAGTTAATATAAGAAGAATTTGTTATGTTCTGCATTAGAACAATAAAGATCCAAATAAACCTTGATACTGTGCATTAGCAACAATCTGTATTTAATCCTTTACCTTTTCAAAACAAATTATTTTTTCCCTATGTACACACTTGTATATTTAAGGTAAGTTATTATATGAAATTTCATTTACTGCCTAAAACTGTGTACAAGCTTTTAAAATATACATGTGGGATACATTACAACAGAGATAAACATGACATCTTAGGGACACATGATGCATACAGCAGGGGATTTAAGACTGATTTCAGTCACTGGACACTAGGCCAACTGAATTGTATTTACTACAATTACAGTAATATATATAGCCCTGGAGTAAGGATTATCCTTTGGAAAGTTTTAATACATGGATCATATCACATAGAAAAACTAAAATTGCACCCATGGAGAGATTTTAAAAGGTAGCTGAGAAGTAGTACAATACAAAAATTTTAAGTAAAATTTCTTAATAATAATAATAAAGTACATTTTCTTAACCCTGGAAAAGGGTTAAACTACACCACAGGAAAATTTCCAGAGAAGAGAACTGTAAAATCCCTAAAACTGTAGTTCCCTAGACACACTATATTGTGAGTCTCACAAAGAGAAGCCAGAGAAATAATCTAAAAGAATATGAATAATTCATGGATTCTGAAACACACATAAGACAGAAGATAGGAGAAGAATGAGGTATCCAGGTGTGCTCCTGCCAAGGTGAGCAACATTATCACATTGAAAATCCTCTACAGAAAAGATTCTTGTCTCCATCCCAAGGAAATATACCATTAGTTAGCTTCCAGAGTATATGAAGGCTATTTTAATATCAAAAGAATGAAAAGCTTAAGGAAACAGAATGGCAATTTAAAATTTTTAAACATTTGTCAAGAAGAAATATTCACTGACCCTAGTATACATTAATGTTGACTTGAAAATAATTGCCAAAACCAGAACAAAACCATTTTCCCATCCAGCTTTTTTCTTGACTTGCCTTTTAAAATTTATTATAGTAATTTCTTTTACAAGGAAAATAGCCTTATTTACTTGCATATTACATGTTTATTATTCAATTACATACTAAGTACCATCATTGATAACAATGAGGGATTCAGTAGGAGTTCAGTTTCCTGTTTTGAAAAAAGGCAATTAATCCCTAAACATATTTTAAAACATCCTTTTATTGGAAGATCTGTACTGTAGAACAGTGCTTCTCAAAGTCGGGCCGTTGCTTGTTCAGGGAAAGCCCCTGGCGGTTCAGGCCAGTTTGTTTACCTGCCGCGTCTGCAGGTTTGGCCGATTGCGGCTCCCACTGGCCATACTTCGGCGCTCCAGGCCAACGGGAGCTGCTGGAAGTGGCGCGGGCCAAGGGATGTGCTGGCCGCCACTTCCTGCAGCCCCCATTGGCCTGGAGCGGAGAACCACAGCCAGTGGGAGCCGCGATCGTCCGAACCTGTGGACGTGGCAGGTAAACAAATGGGCCCAGCCCGCCAGGGGCTTTCCATGAACAAGTGGCAGATCGGCTTTGAGAAGCACTGCTGTAGAATATGGCCTCGCGTAGTACATCTGACAGGTGGGCAAAAAATACCCCAAACATGATAGGTCAGGGGTCGGCAACGTTTGGCACGCGGCTCGCCAGGGTAAGCACCCTGGCGGGCTGGGCCAGTTTTATTTACCTGCTGACGCGGCAGGTTCGGCCGATCGCGGCCCCCACTGGCCATGGTTCGCTGTCCCGGGCCAATGGGGGCTGTGAGAAGCGCCGCGGGCAAGCGATGTGCTGGCCACGGCTTCTCGCCGCCCCCATTTGCCTGGGATGGCGAACTGCAGCCAGTGGGGGCCGCGATCGGCCGAACCTGCCGCGTCAGCAGATAAATAAAACTGGCCCGGCCCGCCAGGGAGCCGCATGCCGAACGTTGCCGACCCCTGTGATAGGTAGCCCTGACTTTCTGACTTCCATATTATACCCTACTTTTAAAATCTAGTGGTAACAGTGGGCCAGACAGGTCAAACACTTAAAAAATGCTAACCCTGGACAGTTCATCCTGAATAATTTCCCTCTCACTTTAATCTCCAAAACACTATGTGGTTTTGCTAGCTAATGGACAAGTAACCCATTATATACGTATAGCATCACAGATAACAAGGCTTGTTTTGATCTCCTCCCAGACATTTTTATTCTTGGAAACAGCCTACCATAGGTTCGACCATGTGTCAAGCTCCTAAAATGAACAGAAATGGCTAGGTTTAGCAGATTTAGTTTCAAAATTAAGTGTAGAGATACTAGAGGATAAGTGGTTATGATTATGAGTTTCCAAGAGAATGTTTTTGACTGTGCTATACACAGTTTAAGCTGCAACACAGGAGATATCCAACAGTTAATCAATTGTACTAGTTGAATGTACTGATTCCTCTGAAAACGTTCTGGCACTTTCAGGACATGATATGGCTATCCAACTGTTTTGTAAACAGGGTTATAAGAATGACTAAGTAGAAAAATAGGCCAAATTCTAGTACATTATTTGCCCAGCATGAATTTATCTGAATCACATGATACTGAAACACTACACACGCTTATATTTTATAAATATACAAGATCTATATTTATCTATCAATATTATGGAAACACCCTAGAAGCTCCCTGCTACGGCTACGTTCAGAACTGCACTTAAAACTGGACTTAAGTCCTTCTCTTTCCACATTTTTAACACAACAAACACAAACAAATTTTAACACAAACAGTTATTTTCCTCAGTCATTGTAACTATTTGTTCTCCACAACCAACTTGGGGTGGCGGGGGGGAGGGGACAAGATGTTTTTTGGCCTGCTATACAAAAGGTAGATGTCTGGGGCACCATTTAGATATTTAGATTTGGGCAGGGGGACGCAGCCAAGCCTAGTGCTGGAATGCACCCAGTGACCAGATAAATGGCCTGGTAAAGGATTTAAAAAGGAGGTGCTGGTTAAAGGAATGGAATGTTGTGGGATTTGGGGCTCCTATGGTTGGAATGGCAGGGAGCCAACCCCCCTTTCTTATAACCCACCTTACCCCTCCTACGAGCGAGGTGATGATAATGTCCCAGCAATGGATTTGATGGAGGGACGTGGATGGAAAAAGACGGGGAGCTGGTAAAAGGCCCCCGGGCATGGTAGGGTCCCAGCAATAGATTTGCTGGAGGGACTTAGATGGAAAAGAGGGGGAGCTGGTGGGAGCCCCCAGGTAATTACAGAATAAACAGGGGTTACCTGCACTGTACACTTTTATCTGCCCGGTAGTCCCAGATATGTAATAATAAAGTTGAGGCCTGATTAAATCTATATCAAGTGTATCCTTTCCTTCTTTCGGTATAGCTGGACAACAAGGACACTCCCTCACACAGCTGCCTCAATGTGTTATGCTATACAAAGCACACGCGATCTTTTATAGAGGAGAAGGCAAAAATGCTGCATTTATTGAGAATACAGCAGTTAGCATCTGCTTTTTAGACACACACACACACACACACACATTCCTGACAGTTGATGTTTATAGTTACCAGTCCAGAGTCTGGATCAATCTAGTGGCCAGCCAGATTGGTTGCAGAGGGGAGCCAGGCTCTGTCAGTCATGATCCGATGCTCATGGAGTGTGGCAAGACGAACCCAAAGTCCCATGGCAAAGCACCCTGTCCTTACAGTCTTTTTTCTCTGTTGAAGTCTATGGATTTTGCTATGTCAGTTTCTGACCGGTTACTTCTTAATTGGTGTAAACATTCCAATACACCTCCGAGAGGGTCATCCTGTCCTGGTTTAGATTTAATCAATTGTCCTATCCTTAGGGGTGCTAGCCTTCACCTCAGGGTCGTCAATCTGCCCTTCCTTCATTATGGATGCACATTGATGGTTCTTCACTCCTTCTTCCTTGACCAGATGGCTATAACAATGGGCTTCACACCTTATCTTTTCCTGATGCATACATTCCTCATTCACATAAACAGTCTTTTACAGTTAAAGGTATATAGCAGTTTTTATGTTGAGTAAGAAAAGTCATTGTAAATTAAGACTTCCTAAATCTTCAAATCAAAACAATTTACATTGGGGCTCTGGCCTTCAATGTTCCTCTAATCTCCTTAACATAGACACAATACAAGATACTGTCTCTTACTTTCTAAACCTTAAAACAAAGAAATGTATATTTAACTAGAGTGCCTAATTTGTAGTACATATAGGAAACCATAGTAGCTTTATAACTTATCCTAAAACAAAAGGGTGACCATAATCAGTCATAAGGATTGTTCTGGTCTGTCATTCCTTTCTGCTATCCAAAAAGGGTGGCTGACAGGATAAAATCAAATCATACATTAATTCTCATAGTACAATTATAAAATCCTGCTCCTACAAATGTACTGGAGAGCAGAGGGAGCAACACAGAGGTTGCCCTTCAAATTCTAGTGTCTCAGTGTAGAGACATTGGGCCCACCCTGGCTAGTCCACAAAGTTCCCAGTCCTTCAACATCAGCCCTCTTCATCCAATGACTCTAAACTTAACTCAGACTTCATGCTTTCTCATGTGCAACCAGTACTTTACCAATTCTTATATGTCCATAGAGAATGTATATCTTAATGCAGAAGTGACCGTCAATGTGCACTTGGGTTTGATTTGGAATAAATGGGTGAGTGCATTGTGGATATTTATAATTTGGCACGGAGTTTGTGGGGTAGGTGAGAAGTCTGAGGTATTATGAGTAGTACAATTTTGGGGCAGGGACTGAGTTTTGTTCTGTGTTCATATAGGGCTGTCATAAACAGATAGTTAAGGGTTAATGCCTCTTTTACCTGTAAAGGGTTAAGAAGTTCACATAGCCTAGCTGACACCTGACCAGAGAAACCAATGTGGGGGGACAAGATTTTTCAAGAGGAAGGAGGGAAGTTTTCCTTTGTCTCAGTGTTTGTTAAGTTTTGTGCTGGAGAGAAAAAAAGATCCAGGAATCAGTCTCTTATAAGAGTAGTGAGTATTAGAGAAGAAATAAATAGGTTTATGTTTATTTTCTTTTGTGACTTGTGTTGTGCATTAGAGGGATAATTGGGATTTCTTTTGTGTAACTAAGGTTTTGCCCAGGGGAACATCCTCTGTGTTTTCAATCTGTTGTCTGTGCGAGAAGCTTGTATGCGCTCCCCCAGAGGTTTTCCTTTCACCTTTCTTTCTTTAATTAAAAGCCTTCTTTTTAAGAACCTGATTGATTTTTCATTGTTTTAAGATCCAAGGGGGTTGGATCTGGACTCACCAGGAATTGATAGGGGAAAGGAGGGGGGATGGTTAATTTCTCCTTGTTTTAAAATCCAAGGGTTTGGATTGGTGTTCACCAGGAACTTGGTGGAGAAGTCTCTCAAGGCTACCCAGGGAAAAGTTATAGTACTTGGGAGGGAGATATTTTTGGGGGGAAGACAGAGTTTCCCAAATGACTCAAACAGCTGTTTTGAATGATTTGGGTGGTGGCAGCATACTGATCTAAGCTGGTAATTAAGCTTAGGGGTTCTCATGCAGGTCCCCACATCTGTACCCTAAAGTTCAGAGTGGGGGTGAAACCTATGACAAGGGCCAAGCACAATAATGTCCTGGGCCACGACCACGGATCCTAGGAGCTACCGCAGTACAAATACTGTTTGTTCATATGATTATTAACTGACAATTTCATTCAATTTTAATGATTGTGTTAGTGACAACTGTGCTTGAACTATTTTAAGTATATACTAACAAACTTTGTTTGGTGGAATATGGTGGAGGGAGGGGGGGCATGGATCAGAGATCACATCACACTCCCCGTCAGTACGTGGCCCGAGGAAGCTAATGATCCAACCAGCGGACCAAATTCGGTGATGAATCCTGGTCACGTGCCACCTGAGGCACATTGCACATATGCTAAGAAGAAGGTGGAATATGTATCTCATGGAGGTATAGTAGTAGCTCAATATGTAAGTTTGCATTAGATTTTCCATTGTAATTTTTTTTTCTTACAAAAATCCATTTTATCTCATAATCTAATGCCCAAAGTCAAAAGAAAGGCTCCCAAGGGTTGGATCAAGCCCTTATTCTCTCAGATTGGCACATGTATATCTTCTATCTATATGCCCTGTTACTAGAAAAAGGTCTAATTTTTAAACTAGTCTTCAGGAACATAAGTAGTATTTGAAAGTCATCTGTATAGTACCTATAAACATAACACCAGACTCAACAATATAAACAATTTAAAGTACAATCAAAATAGTATTTAAGATGCCATATACATCTGCTGGCAACCTGTAATTTTACATTTATTTTCTACTTTTTTCCCCCCTCTTAAATTTAGCATGGGGAAAAAGGAATATTTGATTGCAAGAAAACACTGTTGTATAGCCACGCCACGCTGAAATCAGCTCAATTCATAATTAAATTTCTATCATGCATGAGGAGTACAGTTTGCTAAAAATAACTTATTAACCTCTCAGATACCAAGATTTGTTACATTACAAATTAATGAATATAGTGTAGAAGAAGGGCAGCCTGTACAAAATCAAATCTTTTTTTTGTATAACCTTCTCAAACAGTATGCTAAATTAACATGAATGGAATCTTGTATCATAGAACACTGTATCATCATATACTATGCACCCACCTACACACACTAAAGCTTTGCATGAAGAGGATCTTTTAGTGTTTAATTTGATGTTTAGTTGTTCATTAGCAAGAATGGGAAACATGACCAGAGCTCCAGCATTGCTTTTTTAGGTGAAGTTTGTGAGCCCAATTTAAAAAAGAGCACACAAATGCAATTGGATACCATGCTTGTGTAAACTGAGCACTTGCATGTGCAAATAGCCAATAAGTTAGGAGGCTAACTTCCCACCTGAATATATACTGTGAATACAAACAGAGTAATTATGCATGCAACTGTCATTAAAATACACACATTGTTACACAGATATTTTTGAATATCAGGCCTTATGGGTGAGTTCATCCCTGTGCAGAGAGCCAGCGCAAGTAAGGCCTAAACACAATTGAAATCCCACTGAAACCCTCAACAGAGGGGTCACTTTCACTCTGTCAGAACATATGTCTTTCATACACAAAATAGAAACATGGTACATGCTCAGATGCATTATAAGATTTGTCAGAATAAGAGAAGATCCTTTTTAAAATCATTGCCCAGTCATAAAAAAATCTGTATTCTAGTTTTCTGAATCTCTCTCTTCAGCAGGAATTAAGATGCTTCATTTGATAATGCACACAAAGAAAATAAGTTATAATATCCCCAGTTTAAAAAACTAAAACACAGCATACCAGCTAGTAAAGCTTCATGTCATTAATAAAAGTGTCTGATCCCCCCATTACTTGTCTTTATAAAAAGAAATACCATAGGGAAATTCAATCTTTTCTCTGCAGGGAATTCCCGTTTGACCCAGCTGTCTATGTATGAAAATTTTATTAACTAGCATGATTTACTTTATTTAGAATAAAAGGAATATCTGCTGACCATCATTACTGCAGGGAACAGAAGACAATGCCAGCTCAGATTAGCACAATGCTTAAAGGTTTCTTTGCCCTTCTTATGACCTCCTGTGGATTAAAAACTATTAACTAAATCATTTATCAAGAAGTCCAGATGATCCAAACAAGGTACAATATCAAAAAACAGTATCAATAATTAAAGATTTTTTTCCCCACGATGTCTCATTCCAAGTGACATGAACATACTGTTTCATCTGCCAAAATTTATTCAGAAACACAGGGACACTTAAAGAAATTCAAATGTCTAGCAACATAAACAAAGATCATTCTGCAGGGAGACTTGAATGAGCTTGTGAATTGGAGTATCAGAAATAGGATGAAATTTAATAGTGAAAAGTGTAAGGTGATGCACTTGGGGATGAATAATAAAAATTTTAGTTACAAGATGGGGACGCATTGGTTAGAAGTAACGGAAGAGGAGAAGGACCTAGGGGTCCTTGTGGACCGCAGGATGACTATGAGTCGACAATGTGACGTGGCGGTGAAAAAAGCCAATGCGGTCTTGGGGTGTATTAGGCGAGGTATATCTAGTAGGGATAGGGAGGTCCTGCTTCCGTTGTATAAGGCGCTGGTGAGACCTCATTTGGAGTACTGTGTGCAGTTCTGGTCTCCCATGTTTAAAAAAGATGAACTCAAACTGGAACGGGTGCAGAGAAGGGCGACTAAGATGATCAGAGGAATGGAAAACCTGTCGTATGAAAGGAGACTAGAGGAGCTTGGGTTGTTTAGTCTGACAAAGCGAAGGCTGAGGGGGGATATGATTGCTATCTTCAAATATATCAGAGGGGTTAATACAAGGGAGGGAGAGGAATTATTCCAGCTTAGTACTAATGTGGACACGAGAACGAATGGATATAAATTGGCCGGGGGGAAGTTCAGGCTTGAAATTAGACGAAGGTTTCTGACCGTCAGAGGGGTGAAATATTGGAACGGCCTTCCGAGGGAAACGGTGGGGGCGACGGACCTGTCTGGTTTTAAGATTAAGTTGGATAAGTTTATGGAGGGAATGGTTTAATGGTAAAACATAGTAGCCAAGGAAAACCAAGCAATGGTAATGAATAGCATAATGGCCAACAAGGGTCAGGCTAGAGACTCTTGCCTATATGCTCGGGGTATTACTGATCGCCATATTTGGGGTCGGGAAGGAATTTTCCTCCAGGGTAGATTGGCTGAGCCTCTGGAGGTTTTTCGCCTTCCTCCGCAGCATGGGGCAGGGATCACTAGCAGGAGGGTCTCAGCCGATTGAAGTCACTAAAACACAGGATTGGGGACTTCAACGGCAGAGTCCAGGGAAGGGTCTTGCGGCCTGCATGATGCAGGGGGTCAGACCAGATGATCATAATGGTCCCTTCTGACCTTAAAGTCTATGAGTCTATGAGTAATATCTTAGTGAATCATGATCTTAGTACAATATTGACAGTTTATTGGGAGGTCTCGCTTTATCTAAGATATAATCTAAATAATTCACGTAGCACTTGAAAAATATTTTGCCCTTTACTTTAAGTTCTTTACTGCTGCACATTTTCTGACTAATTTATAAATAGCAATAAAACACTTAAATCAACACAGACCATTATGGTTTAAGATTGATGCTTGTGGGTTTTATTTCCTCCCTTGTTCCACATGGAAACAGGAAAATGATTCATTTTGATCACACACACACACTTGAAGTTCAGATTGTGACCAAATGACACAGAAAGCTGAATATAAACACAGATTTTCTTTCCTGGGGTAACACAAATGCTGTCAATGTTGCTATGCTAGCGAAAACTGTTTCACTCAAACTAAATGAAATTAAAATTCAATGCTCAGCCCATCTCCTGAATCCAAAAAGATGCCATATTTTATACTGCCTCATCAACATGGAACATTTTCCAGATAACAACAGCCACCTCTACACCTTCAACAAGTTAGGCCAGTGCACACTTACGGGAAGTAAAACAAGAACAATGTGCTTGTTCTTCACTTGCCAAGAGGAGGACAATTGTTTTTTTAACTTCACCAAAAAGCTACAGCTGCATATATAAGCGCAACAGCTGATTCTCTGAGTCCCTTGGTAATATTTTATAGCATCAGGCTGAGCCCAAAGATGTATTTTTAATAAAATGGAGTATGGGTGAAACTATGACCCTATTAAACTCAATGGGAGTTCTGCCACTGACTTCAGTGGGACCAAGATTTCACCCAATATTCTTTTATTAGCATGCTATAGTTTCAGTACTGCTAATTTTTCACTAATTCAGGAAATCCTAGTTTTAACCATGCTGACTTGATCTCCTGCCTACTATGGGCACTGCAGTTTGATCTGTGGGTGATGATATAATTAAAGAGGTTTTATTAAGCTGCCCAAACAAGGTCCTTTTTACTGATATCTTATGTCTTTGTAAATTATAGAGATCCCATAGCACATTTTGGGAGCTGAATAACTTGTATGTCTTGGTTAAAATTCCTTCTCTCGTGAAAGATACAAAACTGATAACACAAAGCAGGTAAGGCAGCAGTGCAAGTTTCCCCACACTGCCATGCCAATTTGCATCAACCCTGACATTAGCTATGATCAGCTATGAGTGCAAGAATAGTTCAATTTCTATGCTTATTCGACTCATTTTCTCACTCCTAGTCAATTGACAAAAAGGGTGTCAATTAATGCCAGTAGAAAATAGCAGTTTTGTGATATGAACATGTATCTACTGGGAAATAAACCTGAAAACTGGCGGGAAATTGATAGAGAAAGAAAATGTGGTGACTCACTATGGTTAACACATTGTGTTCAATATCGAAAAAAATACTCATGAAATAGTTTAGCCTTCAAAAATATGCATAGCTTTGCTCCTCATGGTGGTGACTTGGTGGGACTTACAGTATATCTACAATGCAGCTGGTAGGTATAATTCCCACCTCCGCCACACATGCTCATGCTAGCACACTAAAAATAGCAATGTGGCTGTGGCTGCAGTGGCGGCTCTGGCTAACCACTTGAGTACAATCCCATCCAAGATCCTAGTTTTCATCTGTAAAACAGGGACAATAATTATCCATCTGAAGTGGTGTTCTGAGAATTAGCCCAGTACTGTTGGTAAAATATTTTTGATTTAATAAATTTTAGGACTTTAGAAATATAAAAGCCTATATTTGAAAATATATCTATCACAATAATCAACTCTCTTTTTCTCTAAACCTACTGCTACATCTATCCCACCCCCTCCATTTACATTCTTTAGCAACCCTGGTAAATTTCCTGAATTCCTCCCTAATTGTATAGGAAGGAGCACCATTAAACCACAATGAAGAGGTAATTTATCAAATTTGTGGAGTTTGAATGATAAGAGATGCCAAACCACAAATTACATGACAATCTGAGATAAATGCACATGTACAAGGAGTTCACAGCCCTTGTTGTTCAAAACTAACAAATCTGCTTTTAAGAATACAGATACTGAATTTGTACCTCCTAGGCTTCACAAAGGAGGTACAAATTCAGTATCTGTATTCTTAAAAGCAGATTTGTGAGTTTTGTACAACAAGGGCTGTGAACTCCTTGTAAATGTGTATTTATGTAAATGGAGGGGGTGGGATAGATGTAGCAGTAGGTTTAGAGAATTTTTTTTCTCATTTCTCCACCTCACTCTAGCCATCATAAAAGACAAGTCAATGGCCACATTCCTACCATGTAAGGACAGTTTTGAAGAGCATGTCAAAAGCGTATCTTGGCCGACAAGGATTTGGATGTCTCCACACACAGGTAAACAAAATATTGGATCACAATTTCAATATGGATAGAAAAATGTGGATGAACTCTTTCCTGTATTCTTCAATGGTCCTATGGCATCTGAGCATCTACAAGACCTTATTTGGCTCTATACCAGTAGTGGTCGCTGCACAATCAACTATGTCTGTAGTCAGAACAATCTTTCATGCACAGAAGTGTGTACATGCCGAGGCAATGAAGGCTATGATAACTCATGCACTCTTGACGGAGATCATAATGATGAATAAGATGATGATGATGATATGGACTGGAAATGTCACCAGTGCTATTGCATTCAATGATACCTGTACAAAGTTAGCATTAGATTTTACCCTTTACATTGTTGTTGGGATGCTTTGAAGTCACAAAAAAATCCATACCTAACAGAAAAAATGCAAATATTTCAAAGTGGTCATTTCAGTGTGTTGATGGTGTCATTGTTTATCCCCGTTTTTATGGTAACAGCACCGCTTGACAGTTCCACATTATTTCTCATGTTAAAGTAGACATAATAAGCTTTCAAATGATGTGTGTGTGTGTTTGTGTGTGTACAGAGGACACATTAAGTCAACCAAATTAGTGGTGTCTGCCACTCTCCTAATTGTTTCTTACAGATGTGTTTGGTCTAAGTGGACATGAAACAGCAAAGTGGACTGTATGGTCTGCCTTGTCCCTCAAAGCAGCACCTGCTGAAAACACTCTCAGGAAGTGTTTGCAAGAGTGTGAGACAGAGCCTTGTGAATATGCTCTGAATGTCAGCAGTGGTATTCCAGAGCTCAGCTTTCCTTGAAATACTGCAAATATGTGGCATATCTTGTCCTTGTCTATGCATTGTCCTGTACTTCTCATTTTGTTCCTACCAGGAAGGAGTAGGTGTATTGCTTAAGTCATGTACTGTCAGGGACCACAGGTCTTGAGTCTTGGTCCACAGGGCTCTTAGGGGCTAGTAAGTTCCAACCTGCTACTCAGGGATCTGACAGTAGATGCCAGGACAGAAGTTGAACCCGAATAGAGGATTCCAGTCCTGGAATCCAACGGGCAGAATGCTGGCAGTCCTGATTGCTTCAGAGCTTCTATATAAACCCAGCACTGGCACAGGAAGTTGTCCATGCAACTAGGTTCTTTCCCTGTGCTACTTGTTCCTACTGCCTGCTGCTGATCTGCTAGTAATCTGACCCTGCCTTCCTCCTGACACCTGACTCTTGGTTTACCCTCTGGCCTGCCTCAAACTCTGACCTCCTGGTGTGTGATCTGACTTGGCCTGACTCCTGCTCTGATCACTAGGTCAGACTGTCCATGTCCTGGTTGTGACACATACATCAGTATTCCAAATTTTATATAATCCAATTTAGTATAATGAACAAACTGGGGGGAGGGATAGCTCAGTAGTTTGAGCATTGACCTGCTAAACCCAGGGTTGTGAGCTCAATCCTTGAGGGGGCCATTTAGGAATTAGGGGCAAAAATCTGTCTGGGAATAGGTCCTGCTCTGAGCACTAGATGACCTTCTGAGGTCCCTTCCAACCCTGATATTCTATGAAACTGTCTGGTGCTGCATTTCTACATTTTCACAGAGTTACTGTTGTCATATCTGTTAAAGATATCTACCACAGAATTAACTTTGTCAAATTCTTTTAGGGCCTGCCCTAAGTACTCAGCAGCCAATTCACTGATTGTGTGAAATTTGTCTCCGGCCATCATTTGTATGACAGTCATGGCATCTGTGATGTACACTATGGTTTCTTTGTTGCATGCTCTTAGATCATGGATTCCTTCAGCTTCCATTTCTAGCTGATGCCCTAATTCGGCTTTGTCTGTTCTTCTCACTGTTCTATCAGCATGGAAAAAGGACATAGACACAGGTCCTATTGGATGACTAAGAACAGTTACCACTGAAACATCATCTCTGCATCTCTTGCTAAGGACATGGCACTGTAGAAAACAATTTCTGGACTGATAGCTGCAGTGATGGTCCCTCCCTTGCCAGATTTAAATTTGGTCTTTGTGGTCATGATTTGGAACAGAAACAGGAGCACCTCTCGCAAAAGGGGAGATTGTAGAGAGGGTGACTTCTCTTTCCCTTTCCACCTATTACAGAGATAAGGTGGGTGAGGTAATAATTTTTATTAGACCAGCTTCTGTTGGTGTCCCTTTCAACCTATGTCAAAGAAAAAAAATTCACCACCTTCTGATCTAGCACAAACACTAAATGCTGAATCTGAATTGTCACAAAAATAATGCCTCATGAATCCTAATTACGGGGCCTGTGCACATCTATGAATATTTTAATACCTGTTCTACTGTCAAATCCATCTAAAAAAGAATATATATATATATATAAAATATTTTATTTTACTTTTTAAAAATTCCAGTGTTATGTAAAACAATTATATCCTCTTTTCACACTTCACAATGTTTTGGCCTTTCAATTCACTCTTCATTATATTCTCTCTTTAAAACAAGACACCCTGTAATTTACCAGAATAACAGCAATATGTTAAGTTTTATTCTGTTGAAATGATCCAGTACAAACATTAGAAATTCATATAGGACCAGTTATTACAAAATATTATATCAATGAATATGATGACAACATTCACATCTGTAATTTCAATCAAAGAAATCAAAGCTTTGCTCATGCACTGAATTCATTTTCCTATTATTCTACTAACTTATTAAAGTAAGAGATGAACTATGTTCCTCATTATAGAGAAATAATGCCTCTGAGGTGATCTCTTAGTTTAAAAACACATTAAAATAAAATACTAGTCTGAAACACTGGAGTAGCAAGATAGGTAGGGATTTTGGCCCTACTAAGACTGCTGAAATGTGATCAGATGCCATTTCTCTGTAGATCTTTCAAAGAACATAAAAAAGCTAAGTTCTTCAGTTGTACTATTCCCCCATTTACGCTACTGGATAATGTAAAATAAGCTGTGAAAGCTTTGTGCTTTGAGCTAAAAGCATACCCTTAAGAAGTTACATTTTTACATCACTATCTTAAGAAGAAATAGGAACACAGCATTTCCTAAACCAAAACAGACTATTCTATCTTGTCTAATATACTGCCTCCGTGGAAAATAAGTCATTGGGTTAACAAATGTAATAAATGTTCATGTACCATACAGATAGGAAATACTGGCTGACAAATGGGATTGTGCCTTTACTTTTTGTATTGAGACTGTAATTGGTAAATGATTTATAATGGAGATTAATCTAGTGTTCAGAAAAAGAGAGAGAAGCCCTCTGCCTTAAAATAAAATAAGAATAAGAACAACAGCTATTGAACTTTTTCCACTAGTGCTGCTGGAAATGGACAATGGCATACAAAAGGCAATGGGAAAGAGAAAGCCACCTATAATGTACTGGGTCAGTAATACAATGTTCCCATGACAGAACTCTCCTTTCTGACTATCTGGAGATCACTTTAAATCCTGAAGCAGGATGGCTTGATAGACCTTGTGTTAGCTTAGCAGGTATAACTGAAGATGCTGAGCCAGAGGCATAGCTGATGTAAACTGGGGTCCAATTCACTTCGATGGAGTTTTGTCAGTTTGCTCAAGGTAAGGATCTATCTCACTGTACTATTAAGCTATTTTCCTCATTGATATCCAGTGGCAGTGAGTTCCAGAAGTTAGCTATATAATCAAGGCCCTACCAATTTCACGTCCATAAAAAACGTGTCATGGACTGTAAAATAAACCTTTTTCCATGAAATCTGATCTCCCCGAAATCTGCTAGTTCAGCCGGGCTCAAGGTGGACAGGCTCAGGGCTGCTGCCACACACACCCCTCCATGGCCCCTGCCGGGGCTCGGGGCACTCATTTTTTCAAATTGGCCAGGGTCCCTGGGCATGGGCCCCATGGGCCCATGCGTTAATCCATCGCTGGCCATGATTAGCAGCTAGAAGTCTCCATCTGGGGCACTCCCAGCAGCATTGGGGAGATATGGGGCTCCACGCAGGTATAA
This sequence comes from Trachemys scripta elegans, assembly GCF_013100865.1. Classification (NCBI taxonomy): domain Eukaryota; kingdom Metazoa; phylum Chordata; order Testudines; family Emydidae; genus Trachemys; species Trachemys scripta. Next base: position 200,780,069 of record NC_048298.1, on the reverse strand, counting down.
GGGGCTAGCCATACAGATGGAGTAGGGCTTTAGACTCTGACACTGCGGGTCAGGGCCTTGCTCCCACTCTTCTACCTTATGTAATGTTCCTATTATGTCTATTAAATGTCACAAATAATAAAAATAACTACCATCAAATATATTTAGGTTATACCTCAGCAAACAATATTTCTGTCTAAAAGTGAATTCATTTTTAACATATTTGGTTTCAATCAGATGACGTTTGCATTGGCAGTGGAGAAAAATCCATTTTTAGAGCACTATAAAAGTAGCTTTGTGATCCCAAACAAGGTCTGTGTTTAAGTTTTAAAAATACTTTGATTTACAAGATAAATTTACTCCATCAGTTGGACTAATACCTCTGGGCATTTTACAAAGGAAGAGAAAGAGGAATTATTCTCTCATGTCAGTCCTTTGCAGATTACATGATTATCTCAGATGTTTCTATTGAAGGTTTTTGTTTTGTTTCTTAAGCAATTTATAAAAGGTAAAATAACTTTTACAAAACATTAAATGAACATTATGAGATACATTTAACACCCTCTATGTGAAGCAAATGAAGTCAGAGTTAAGATTTCTATCCTACCCAGGACATACCTTGAGAAACAAACTGCCCATGGAAGATATTGCAGAAACAGGCTTTCAAAGTATAGGTTCAGGACATAGAATTTCCAATATCGCTGTTGAGAGGATATCAGAAAGAATGAAAGGCTTTGCAACTGGGCTCAATCCTAAGATTTAGAAGAGGGGAAAATGTGCAGAAAACAAAAATGTAAACAGAGAGGAAACAAGGAGGGGAAAGGAAGGTGTGATTGGGGAGGGAGTAGTAAGAAAGTAGAATGAGAAGTAAGAAAAAACAGCAAGGAAGAATTGATGAAGGGCAGAGATTGAGGGGTGGAAGGAGGAACAGAAAACAGATGAAAACTAAATTAGGGTGTAATAAAGGCATGCTGCATAGCAGTTCTGGTAAGAGGTGAGTCGTGGCCCCATTCACCTGATGTTAGCCAGCGTTACGAAGGCAACATGGCAGGTATCCATTGACACCAATTTCTAGTGTTACATCTTTTCTTTAACATAAATCAAAAACAACCACCACAAACTGATACAGACAATTCATACACACACATAGAGATGTCTAGAATCGAAGTCATGGTAGACAACCTTGACAGCTGACAAAATTATTCTGCCTTTTATTTGACATCTAGCCACATAAAATGGGATAAGGTTATAAAAGATTATAGCCCTGATCTGTAGCCATATAAATAGTGATGACTATTCCTTCCATTCTCCACTGTGTCATATGTCTGCATACTCAAACTAAGACTGTATTAACCTTCCCCTCCATTTTTGCCTTCAGCCATATGTTGCCCACTCTAACTTTTAAAGTTATTAAAAAGTCTACATATGCAAAAAGGTACTTACCTTGTTATAGAAGATACCATTAGCATTTCACCAAGGCCATCCCTAGCGGGGTGCGAGGCCTGGAACAAATCAGCCTGTATGGGTCCCTCTTAACATTTTTTATACAGGTGAAATCTGACTGCAGTGAACTTCAAGGGAAGCTGCAGGCTAAATATATAGCACCCAGCTGTATTATATTGTAGTTCTTGTGTATAATTATAATGAAGTTCATATAATTAAAAAAAACTCATCGTGAGGCAGCCCCGCTCCAGGACTGAGCTGTGCATGGACTCTCTAGCTAGAGGCCAGTGTCCGAGCTGCTCCGCACCCCTGTGGGGAGGTCATGGAGCAGGGCCTGATGGGCCGGACCAGCCCTCTGCCCCACATAGAAATAACCAGCCACAAAGAGGCTTCTTACAGTCTCCAGAAGCCGGGGACTTCCTGCGACCCTGGGCCGGGGACCCCAGGAGGGCAGCACTGACCCCTGCAAGATGGGGCTGGGATGTCCCGGCCTGTGGCACGCCCCTGTCTGGCTGCACCACCCCCTCCCCCACCAGCTCCACAGTCACTCCTACCTCCCCACTGCTGCTTCCTGCCTCTGATCCTGCCGCCGCTGCCACCCCCCCCCTCTCCAGGGCAACTGGCACTGGGCTCACGCAGGAACAATCACCGCCGCCTGCAGCGCTGCGGTGTGAAGCCGAGAGCCACCATTAGGATCCCCCCATGGATCACTACCGGTCCCCCAGGGTCCCCCAGCCCTGATCAGTCCCTGGGATCCCCGAACGCCCCAAGCAACACACACACGCACTCTGATGGGTGCGTGCAAAGTATTGCATCTGACACCGTGATGTCAAAGCACGGGGTCCCCCAAACAGGGGCACTCCAGGCACCAGCGCAGCAAGTGCGTGCCTGGGGCAGCAAGCCGCGGGGGCTGGCCTGCCGGTCGCTGTGAGGGCAGCGGTCAGGCTGCCTTTGGCGGCATGCCTGCGGGAGGTCCGCCAGTCCTGCGGCTGCGGCGGTAATTCGGCGGCGGGGACCTCCCGCAGGCATGCTGCCGAATCCGCGTGACCAGCGGACCACCCGCCGGTGTGCCACCGAAAGCCGCCTGACTGCCGTGCTTGAGGCAGCAAAAACCATAGAGCCGCCTCTGCCCCCAAAGCGTGGGGCCCAGAGCAGTCGTCCCGATTCGCCCTACCCAAGGGATGGCTCTGCATTTCACTGTGTATTACAAAAGATATTTTAACAACAACAACAACCACTTCAAGATTACTGTTTTGCAGATTCCCCCCCCCATCCATCCCAAATAAACCCATTGGTTTATTTTTCCACTTGATAGATCATCATTGCATTTCTCAAGCTGAATCTCATTTTTGTTATTGTCTTCCCATATTTTTCTAGGTTTCTTTCTACTTCTCTCTCCACTAGTGTTTAAACCCTTCTCAATTTAGTGTCATGCACTTTATTTTTAAGTGGTTCATACTCTCAGTTAAATTGTTAATGAATGTATTAAATAAGACTGAATCTAACACACCCATGGTGCTCCACTAGGAGAGTATGTGAAACATTGAGGAAAAGGAAGCGTCAAGACTTAGCTATGATTCTCCTGCCTTCTCTGGGTGTAAATTAGACTTTCAATCATGTTAGTTAGCATAGTTGCATTTTTATGTTAATTACATAAAGTTCAAATTCTACTTTCATAATCCGTTTTCAGCAGAAAACATGAGGTAGTACAATTTTTTCTTTTCACTTAAGTGCTGAAAAGAGTTCGTAAAGTGTAAAGGTTGAAATGTACATGAGCAGCATAATCATAAGCGGGTCACTGCTTTGTGAAAAATTATTAAAAAGGGGGTTTACATGAAAGCTAATAAATAAATAAATAAATTTTATAAACAATTTATATCTACTGATCTCACCGATACTAAATTAAAGTTAGCTTATAGTGGCTGTGTAATTCTAGTATTAATGCCATGTCTGTCACTAAATCAGTGCTATTGCTTATGCTAATGTTACTTGCAAAATGTCTACTAGCACTAATTCCATAGATTTTCACAATTCTGTATAATTTTTAAGAAACAAGATATGTACATATTTATCTACTGTCTTAAGAATAGCTGAGATGTATTGTTATACATGTGCAACTTGAGCTATATTGTATGCAGTTTAATGCTTTGAGGTCCTATATGCTCATGTGTTTGAGTTTGTTTTTGGGGGGAGGGTTTTAGTTCACATATGTTCAGTTTCCTCTTAAATTTTGGATTCCAAGAAAAAACCAAAAACCTAAAGTGAAACTCCGCATAACCTGGTTTCAGTTGATGCAAAACCCCAGTTCTGCATGGTTTCCACTAAAATATATATAACATGGCATGCTCAAAATTCAGCGCAGCATCAATCAACATTTTAGAAAACTTTCTGCAAACCTGAGTTGAATTCAACCTTATTAGAAGTTTTATTTAACAGGTTATACACAACTCAACATGGAACACTGCCTTTTGTATTACTGGGTGTGGAGAATTAGCATATCTAAAGTATTAAAATAAAAATCAACACATTTCCAGGCATGTACAGAAGAATATTTTTCTGTGGTAATTTTTGTACACTACCGCATTGCTGTCCATGACTATCTAGCCATCAGTTCTATTATCTCTCCTATAGGATACAGCTGGTTTATTAACAATAAAAAGTGCATGTTTACAAAGTATGGAGACTTCAGTCTTTCACTTAAAAAAAGGTCACTTGCCCAGTCACCCCTTTTGACAGGAAAGTGATATGGAAAAATTACTGCAGCTTATTCTCTTCTTCCAGCACACAAAAACCTTTTAAGGAAGAAGCCATTCTAATATAAACCCAACAGAGAAAGGGCCACATGAATATAATGGTTATTTGGGGCTAGATTACTTGGTTACTGAACTCATCTTTCTCCTATAAAAATCAGATAGTAATCTAGGTCACAGGGGACTGGGAAATTACTTTATATCTCATCCTTGTACCTCTTTTAACACATCATAAAACTACAATATAGTTTGGCACAATTCAAATTTGGATTAAAGGCATACAGATACTACTGTGTGTGAAAGCTTAAAGAATATGTATCATGCATATTGTGACTTCCTCATGCCATGTCTATTAGTACCACACTTTCATGAGTACAAAATTGATTCCAATTTAAAAAGAAACAAACAAAAATAGATATAGCATTGAAAAAGGTGTGTGGGGGGGATTAAAGGTCAAGTGCTATTTGCTGACAAATTTCTTTGAGGAAAGTGAATTCTTAGTTTTAAGAGACACTTTTTAGTTACTAATTTTAAAAGAAAAATCAATTTTCTGATAAAGTGCCTTTTAAAAAGCCAGACATACTATATAAAATACTTCTCAAAGTTATAGAGATTTCTCTTCTCAGCTGGAATGATAAGGATATTTGGGGGTAAGTTAGAGAGCAACGTCACCTAACCAAACATACGATGAGCCCCTCTTTTCTCCCCTCTAACTACACGCTTGTCTGTTGCCTCTTTAGTTTTGGCTCCGCTGCTACGATTACTGGAGCTGGCCGAAAATTTGTGGGAAATGTTCCCGTTTGTGGGAATTTTTGTGTTTTTGATATTTGATTTTGTTCTGAATCAGAACAAATCCATTTTTTAAAAAAATTCCTAGAAACTGGATATCCTGAAAAAATACTACTTTCAGAAACACTGACACACATGGTGTTTCCAAAACAAAATCTGCTCCCTGGGACCCAACAGCTGCTGAGTAAAATTGGCGTTCTTGTTATCGTTAGTGATGAAACTGAGAAGAATGTTGATTTCAGTCAGTAGCTAGTGGGGCTCCCAGGGTCCCCAGTCTGGTGGAGTCTGCAGAGTGGAGCTGCCCTAGAGCCACAGACCCTAAGAGCCCAGGACTTCCATGTTCCTAGCTCCACAACAGGGGGTTGGAAGCCCTGAGAGTCCCACCTAGAGCTGGAGTTCTCAGGGCGTTCCAGGCTCCCTGTAGTGGAGTCTGGAGCTGAACCCAGCAAGGGTGGGGTTTCCGGGGCCTGATTGCAGGTCGTTGGCAGGGAACCTGGAAGCCCTGGCACAGCGGGGCTGCCAGAGAGCTGCGGACATCAGAAAAGCAGGCTCCCCAACAGCCCAGCGAGGTGGCAGGTTTACAATAGAACCTTGCATTGATTCACTAAAAGTTTGTTGAACCAAAGATGTTTCTGCAAAACATTTCAGGTTCAATAAATGACATTTTCCTAAAGAACTCTCTTTTCATCAGAAAATGTCCAACCAGCTCTAACTATGACTGGCAATCATCCCTTTTTCAGAGCCAAATGAAGAACAAGTGCATGACCCTAGAGCAGTACATACAGGTAATGTCATCATGCTAGTGAATAAGATTGATACAAATGACCATCAACAAAGCAGTGCAAGTGACTATACATAAAGTACTGTCTAATTCATAAAGTAAACAAACTGGAAAAAAATAGTGTGTGTGTGTGAGAGAGAGAGAGAGATTTTTCTTCATGTTCTTTCTTTTCTAGTAATCTTAAAGGTTACACTTAAAAATAGAGGGCCTGATTCTCATGTTCACTAAGGCCATTTTACACCCCTTTGGCACTATAAGGGAGCCTTAAAACAAGAGTAAATGTAGTATGTCTCTTTTGCACTAAAAGAGTAGTGTAAAGTGGCCTGAGTTTAAAATAGGATCAGACCTAGAAGATACAAAATATTGAGATGGAAACATTCTTTACAAGATGGTTGTGTCCCTTTACAAATAATTTCTTAAGTAAACAACTCTTAATAAACATATCAAAATATGTATTTAATAGTCTTTTCCTGTTACAGATATTTACCTTAATGTCTAAGTAGTATAATGAATAGTATTTTGAAAAAGTATACCCATTTGGAGCTCATATCGTAACTCATCACTGGTTTCATGTTATGGACAATATTGTCTATAGTCCCATGCCATTGAGCAAGGAGAAAGGGCGGGAATATGGAACCTTGCCACACTTTCACACAATATAGAAAGGCTGGGAATAAGGTGCTTAATCACATACTTTGTTAGTACTGCTTCCAGCACCAGCTTCTGCACAGTAAAGGCAGCCCTGCCTAAGAGACAGGAGATTTCATCGTCTTCAAGGGGGCGTGCAGAGGCCTTGCTCCTGCCTAACTTCAAGCACAGTGCTCCAAGAGCTCCTGTTGGAGTCTCCGACCAACACTGTACAAAAGGCTGTACCATATAGACACAATGGAGCCCTGTGTCCAGTGGCACTCAAGTGATTTCAAGAATGTGACTGTGTGTGTGGGAATGAGTTATGTTTATACATGAGGCACAGATTTATTCGTTTAAGAGATTTTTTCACTGAACAGGTTTGATAGGGATACACTGGCTCTTAAGTACTTGGAGTTTTTGTTTAGTATGTTCTATTCCAAATATTTGTCTTAAAAACATTCACAAGCACTACACGGTTTATAAAGATTGGTGCTGACTCCATTTATTCTTTCAACAGGTTTATTTTTATGTCAAGCAGTCACTTCAAACAAAGTACACTCTATCATTCTCCAACACACCACACTCCACTGGGGAAGTTAAATTTTTCATATTCTTGAAGAGAGTGTTTGCAGTTTTGAATCCCTTTTCTCCTTGGCCAAAAATTGTTATATGTAGATAAGCAACTGCTTCTTTACTCCGCCATTTTTGTATCAGTCTTGTTATATTAGACCCTGCATTTGTAATCTCCTGCTGATATCACTATTGAATAAAGGCACCCAGGAACTGGAACATATCCATCTTAGTGTAAAGAATAGCTAGCTTATCTGATGTTGTTTATCTTAGTTGCTAGTTTTTGCCAGATCCCTTGCCTGAAGACATATCCCTGTGTATTATACTTTTTATAATACATCTTCAGTTTCGTTGCATCTGGACATCCTGTATAAAATGCATAAAATTCAATTACCACTGAAAAGCAGCAGTATACTTTTTACTCCAAAATTTATCTAACTTGAAAACTTAGAGAGATATGTTTCTTTGGAACTTCTATAATGGGATGTAATTCCTGTCCTGTATTTTCATCTGGGTTTACATCTAACAAGACTGTCATGCCCAATGAAAACCACTGTTCTTTTTGTCCACAAAAGTGATTTCCTACCACAAAGTACTATTGAGCATGAAGTTGGTTTCACATATAATATAAAGGACTAGGTAATTTCCCCTGCATTAAAACTCTAGCCTGCAACATCTGTTTTGTATATGAATGCAGAAAATGCACTTTGTGAAATAAAATGTAACTATTGTCATTTGCAATATCTTATTTCACTCCACAATATGAATTTTATAAATTCAATGTCATGCTTTTAATTTTTCTTTTTAATTTAATTAATTGCTTTATTTAGGCTGCAATCTGTTTTCTGGTGGATTGCCCACAACAGAGCTTTTCCAGTCTTCATTATTGTTACTGTATATGATAATAAATCAGATTAGAATTCAAATACTAAATGAAAGACTTGAAAGCTATTACAGATGAAAACACTGTTGCAATTCACAGTAAATGTCCTTGTGGGCTTTGGAATGTTAATGTGTTTCATACTGCAGCAAAGCGCATGTTTTCACATAGTTTTAAACTACTATAATATGTTAAAAATTGTCTCTCTCTCTCTCTCTATATATATATATATAAAATGCATGCATTCAGCGAGCAGAAATCTAGTGCTACACTGTTGTCCATAAAGGGAAAAGTTATACAAGTTTCCAAAAAAGAGATCAGTTATTGGGCCTGACACTTGACTGGTGTAAACTAGCATAGCTCCACTTGAAAGCAAAGGAACTACACCCGTTTACACCAGCTGAAGAAGTTTACTGAGATCAAAGATCCTGTGTTACTTGCAGCTGACTAAGATGCCACAGTTTGGATGGCTGCAATGTCAATCTTGAGTGACCATAGCATCATAGAACTGAGTTTAACAAGAACGACAAGCAAATGACCTACCAAGTGTTGCTTTCGAGTGACATCTTTTTTTTTACAAAATAAAAGCTCACATCTTGCCTTCAGGGACAGAAAATAGAAACCATAATAGTAATGGATATCCTGACAGTGATGAATACCCAGCTTCTATCTTTAATACCAGCCTATACGTTTTCACAGCTAATTTCCCTCAGAGGCACAAATAAAGTGATGTGTGTTTGAGTACAGCAATACACAGCATTTGTCTTTTGTATTTCCTATCATGTGGGGATAGGATATGAGATGATCCTGGAAGATAACTTGTATGTGTCTCTCCTCCCCCTCCCCCCACAGTTTGCTCTAATTAGTAATGGGTAACACTTATTTTTCGTATTCACGTTTACAATGATTGCTTAGTTAGTGATAAGTGCCTGTTCAAACACTGTTGGGGGGAAGAAAGAGGGAAAGAAAAGGAGGACCACCAAACAATCCTTCAGGTTTCAAGTCACCAAACAAAGGGAAAGATTAAAGAGGCAGCCGAGAGGTGCAGAAAACTAAAAACATCACAGCATGGTAGAATTCTTGTGATTTACAGGTTTTTGTTTCAAATAAGCCTACAGAAGTATAAAGAGAATTCTCTTCTATTGTGATATGGTCATATGTTGTTCCTGCACTTACCAAAGGACTAAAGAAAGGGGGGAAAAAAGGTAGGAAGATAGGATGACGGGAAATCTGAGACAAACCATCAGGGGGGAAAAGTCTATGATGAAAAGAAATAGCATGGGTTTATGCAGTCCTTATGGATTAAGACTTAATTGTTAGGAATACTGAACAACAGAAATTAACACTGGAAACTTGCTCAATAGGATCTGCACTTTTTTCTAAAAAGGTTAAAGGGGTATATAATGGCTTTGAAAAAAAAGAAAAAACTGAATGTAATAAGGTCTATTTTTTGCTGTTCTGTTCTGTAACTCTTAACCAAAGATCAATGAAGTGTACCTTTGGAAACTCTAAGGAATTGCTTTTTATAGCAGAAAGGTCAAAACGGAATTTGGAAGAGCAGCTATTAAGTTACATGGCCCTTATGGATTGGTCCCAGTTTGCCAGTGAATTTGTAGAAATTTCTACCTTGGGTAACAGAGCTAAGATTTAATAGTATTTAGTGATGAACTAGAATGATCCCCACTCCCTTTTGAATGTCTTGTACTTCCTTGCTTATTGAATTGATTTTACTTTAATATATTTGGGATGAATTTAAACATATTTTATAACCGCTTTTTCAATGCACAGAGGGGAGCACAAGCACAGATATCCAGCAGAAATGGGATGGAGGGGCTGCTGAAAGAGGAAAGGCAAGTAAGTGGTAGCTTTCCCATCCCCTCACTGCACAGCCAAGACACACTCCACTTTAAAACCAAAGGTGTGGAGCTCTTTATGATTTAGCTGAAAGACCGGTGGGTGAGGGAGTTGGTATAATGTCTTGAGGATGCTCAGATGTCTAGGTGGTGAAGAGATAGCAGTATTCAGAATGTTCAGCTATTTAAGTTGCATAACAAAAAGTGAACTAATTTTAATGAACTCCTCTATAACCTCTGTCACTGGTGTCAGAGTGAGGTTTCATGCCACTAGCCATGGTCAGTACAGCAACCAGAGCAGCCATGCTGCCAGTGCTAAGGGGCCAGGGAAACATGAACATGCATCTGGGGCCAGGGAAACTGAAGGTGTCTCTGCATTTTGGAAGTGATCTGTAGGGTCTCCAATGTCATGCCCTGCAGATCACTGCCCAGTTCATCATTTGGATGCCACTTCTCTGCCCGTGCTATGGTGGTGTTAGTACAGAAAAGTACGCACTAGATGTCAGTTATAAATAAACCCACAGAGATAATGTTCAGGTAATGTTCCTTCTTCTGTCTGTTCATACACATAAATGACCAAATCCTGATATCATGGAATTCAGTGACAAAAACCTCATTAATTTCAATGAAACCAAGATTTAGTCCAAAGAGACATAACATAGGTCCCTAAAGCAATAGTTAACTGTTGTGATTGTTTTCACATTATTAAAATGATTGAAATCCTTATTTTAAGATCTCCCCTAATTTTTAATATCTCGCAACTGTAAAAAAAATCTCTATCAGCCTAACTCTGGACCTCACACAGTAATTTAATTAAGATGAACGCCCTTTGACACATAAACAGTAGAGATGAACCATGGAGGTAATATTTGGATACTTACCTCTGGATAAGTATAATGCCTAGACAGGAATCAGGATTCAACTGTAAGACAAAATTAGGCTATGATTCTGATTCAATGCACCAGAATAATATGACATGAAATTTTGATTCTCAAAAGTGCATATCTTAGTAGATCAGTTGTTTTTGAGAGAAATCACCAGCTTAGGCCAAAATATTATGAGAACAATTGTTCTTGGAACATTTTAGCACAGCTGGAAAATAGATCCCTTTTGTTACAGATCTGACTCTGAACCAAAGTTCAGGTAAAATTTCAGATCCAGAGATTCAAATCAGTCCCTGCCAAAAATTCCAATGGGTTCACATTCAGGATTCCTGTTTTTGACCAGCTCTAGTAATGTCTCATGTCACAGAGGACTATGTTGATAAAGTCACCATTTTCCAACAGTTGTCACACAGTGGTATTGGACTGATACCATACTTATTTCTTACCTATAGGGAAAAACTGTAGTAACTGCTGACATTTTAATGGGAAACATTGTAGCTGTCATTTCTGCCAACCAGGAACGTTCATCCATCTGGCCGTCAGGAGGCTGTGCCTCAGGTAATTTAGGTCAAAGCTGTTTTAATTTGCTAAAATTGAAACTATTTTCTGTGGCCTTCTAAAGAGCTGCTGAATCAGGCAGGTAGCCACCCAGAGGTTGAAGCACTACTATTATGCTCATCCAACACTGAAAGAAAAAGACAACCTCCTGTGGTGTGCAGATTTTTTTTAGGATGAATGCTGCTATGTCAGCTTGGTCTCAAAGTCAAACTGGAAAGGTTCTGATGCTTCCAAAACCTTATTAGCCATGGGAAGGTACATTTTAGGAAATGAGCTATAAATGAGCATCACTGAGGAACAATAATGGTTTTTTTTTTAATGCTTGGTGACCCTTGAAAATTAAAGGCCATATTCTGGCAGCCTTACCCACATCAAATAGCACGCTACTTCATGAAGTAGCTCACTGAAATTAATATGGCTGCTCACAGAGCAAGAGTGCTAGAATCTAGCCCAGGTAGACAACACGTAACCTGTGACATACAGGCTGGAGGCAGGAAAAGACACAAATAAAACAACACACTCCAGGAATAATTTCTCTACAATACCCAAAATCTCACTTCTGACTACACAGCTCTTCTGTGATTTAATTAGAAAAATCAAAATGTATCTTTTTTTAATTAAATAATATTCTAAGCATGTTCTCCAAAAAGTAAACATGACTAATTGTGTTGATACAGTAGTTTTCACTGTCCCCAGAGACAGTAAATGCTTGCATTTTGTATACCCCTATTTGCTGCATCTCCAGCTTTGTAACAACAGGATTTTGAGTCTCCCTTGGTTTGTAATTAGCTATTCATCTAGCATTGAATAAAATGACCTGAGTCCTTATAAATATGTACGTTTCCCAATAATATATAAACAAATCTCTTCCACAGTCTGAAAAACAAGAGAAACTAGATGCATATAACTTTTACAGAAGACGTACTACATAGACTCTTTACAAAACAGTTAATGTATCTCCTTATCTACCCAATTGTACTTATATGGCCTCTATCACTGTAGTATCTGAGCACATCATAAACATGAATCGATTTAGCCTCATAGTACCTCTTTGAGGTAAGAAAGTACTATTATTCTCATTTTACAGATGGGGAACTGAAACACAGAGAGATGCAAGACCCCACTCCTGGAAAGAGTTATGCACATTCTTAAATGTAAGCCTGACTTGCTCAAAGTCACAAAGGGAGTCTGTGTCAGATTTGGGAACTGGCTAGAGGTCTCTTGAGGCCCAGGCCTATGCCTTATCCACCAGGCCACCCCTCTGTAAGTATGTAGCTCATTTATAGAATAATGACAAATATGTTCCAGAAGCTATTACTGCAGTAAAAATAAATCTTTAAGTGGAGGGAACATTTAGTCACTTTTGGGAATGTATAAATTAGGAAATTACAGCAGTGTAAGCAATTAGTCAAGTTTTAGTGTATAATTTCAGGGAAATATTTTAAAAATTAATTAATATTACATTAAATGTTAAAATATTATGAAATAAGTCTTACATTAAATATAAATGTAGTAGTGAATTTCTGAACTTCCCACGTCACATTATTATATAGAAAAGTTACTGCTTTGTTCATTCTAACATAATTAAAACACTATTTTTGGTCAGTGGAGAGTGTGAACGGTACTAGTAGGAAAAAAATGGGACATATGACATTTCCCCTTATCACTTTTATTCGTAAAAGAAGAAATGTTTCTCATCCAGTACAACTATAACACGTTCTGCCTGCCTTTCTAAAGCAATTTCTAAATATAAATATCATTATCATCTGCAAAGTATTTTTCAATCATTATATATTTATCCTCAACACCCATTATTGCTATTGTACAAAACAAGAAACTGAGAGAGGTTAAGTGATTTGCTTAATGCCACAGCAACTTGTTGTGATAACTTGCATTGGAATCCCGGAGTTGCTGTTTCCCAGGTCCATGTTTAGGCCACAATGCCCATCAGACCACCCATCTTTTCTGAGACCCTGTTTCCCAAGCTGTTGTATGCAACTCTTGGACCAGGAAAAGGTGTGATACGATGCTAGCTATGTCAGACGAAGTGACAGAGCAATTTATTCAGTATCAAAGGAAAGCATCAAGAAAGATTGGAAAGGAATCAAGAGAAATTAAGAGTGCATCTGGAAAAGAGACAGGGGTCTTATAGGGACTAGGATCAGATTAAATAAATATAGGAGAAATATTTGGGGAAGAGGATTTACTGAGAAATAAAATTGACTCACAACTCAAAAATATTGCAATCTGCAGCCCTAAAATTGGATGGGAGGAATAGGATGAGCAGCAGTCAGGCTTTCCCTCACTATCACAGGGAGCATTTTTCTTGGTTATAAATCATGAGAACCTATGTTTCTAAAATATAAACAGTAAAGTACTATAGGTAACAATATCCATTGACAAAGAACAAGGGGTGATAATACAGATACTGGGTAAAATAAAACATACACTAGCCATGGGAAGGTACATTTTAGGAAATGAGCTATAAATGAGCATCACTGAGGAACAATAATGTTTTTTTTTTTAATGCTTGGTGACCCTTGAAAATTAAAGGCCATATTCTGGCAGCCTTACCCACATCAAATAGCACGCTACTTCATGAAGTAGCTCACTGAAATTAGTTGATGACTGGAGGTTCAGAATATTTTTGTTAGTTGATGACTGGAGGTTCAGAATATTTTTTTCCAAGGTGGAGGAATAAGATCCTCCAGTAAAACCTGAAAATCCTGGGGCAAAGCTGGGGAACCACTGAAAGACTTGCCAGAAACAGACAGGAGTGGAGGAGCTTCATCGCTGCCCTAAACACCAGAGGCATAATGGGAATATAATGATAAGACAGTAAAAGGGTTTAGCGTTATTTGCTGGTGGGGCAGGGTCAAGTCAGGTAATGTAACTGTTGTATCAGTTCTTAGCCATGATTGGAAGGCTATCTAAAAAAATAAAAGAGGGATTCTATATAAGCAGCAGCAGCAGCCCACATTGCTAGTTCAATAATAACCTGGTTACAAAGGGTCAAGAGAGGGCCAAGGTGATGCATACACCATAAATAGTAGGATAGTTGCTAGAAGGGCCCTTCCCTGATATATAAGTACTAGTCCTATTCTTACCTTCCCAGCTTTTTGTTATTAAAGGGGTAGCCATGTTAGTCTGTATCCACAAAAACAATGATGAGTCTGGTGGCACCTTAAAGACTAACAGATTTATTTAGGCATAAGCTTTCGTGGGTAAAAAAAACCCACTTCTTCAGATGCATGGAGTGAAAATTACAGAAACAGGCATGGCACATGAAGAGAAGGGAGTTACCTTAAAAGTGGAGAACCAATGTTGAAGGCCAATTTTGTCAAGGTGGATGTCAGCTTTTTGTTGTATATTGTAGTCTGCCACTGAAGAGGAAAACTTGTCACTGAGACTTCAAAAATAAATGTTTTAGTACTGAATGGGGAAACCTTAAAATTAACTGAGAGTCATTATTAAAGTGATATGGATACCAAACCACAGTGAGTTCCTACACAGGAAAAGATTATTGGACAAAGTAGAAGGGGCACGGTCATCTATACAATGAGTAACAGGACCTGCACTCAGAGTGCTCTTATGAGTATGGCTAACATAAAAAACACAACTTTTCTTTGTTGAAAAAATCTTGCTTGTTTTGGGTATTTGATGCTTTGTTAGACTGAGTACCTGATTCACATTTCCGCAACAATATTATCTTCATTACTTCATGGCTATGGGAAGATTGTGACTTTGACCCAAACCCTGTTTATGTAGCAGAAGTGTTGCTCCAGGAGCAATTCAGGAAAGGAATTGTGCATCTGAGACTGCCAATTACGTCACTCATTTCCCCTCACTGTGGGAACCTTTGGGGGTACTAATTTACTCAAATCTGTATCAGCAGCAAATTACAATACCTCCCATGCCAGCTCATGTGCTGGTCACTGCACATAGGGGTACTCCCCTTCCACCTGATCCACAATGGGGAGAAGCAGGCGCACAGTGTCAGCTAACTCCTATACTCCCAAACCAAGGATAGGGTAAACAATGCAGGGTGTAAATGGAGGGAGAGTGTCTTATTCTCCTTTTCATGCCTTTGTAGGCATATACACAAAGACAATTGAGTGTTCATAACTTCAGACAGGTTAAGGATGCTGTATTTGGATCCAGACCTGTATTTGATTTAAGTTATTGTTGTTGTTTGGATTCAATCCGTCACCATGCATACTATGGCCAGCTCAAACTCTTGCCAATAAAGTTGTTAAACCCCACCAAACCATCATATGTACTCTTTATACACACAGAAAACATGCTTTGTCTTACACAGAGTTGTACTGACCCCAGGTATAATATGTAGGATCAGAAAGAAAGAATGAATATTAATGTTGAATTTGTAAGCAAAGACCAGGATCATCAATGCATTCCCTCTCCTTGAGAGAGGAACAATATAGGAAAGTCTTTTGGTTTTCTTCACTGACAATGCTCTCATAGTAATCTATTTCTGTAATCAGTCAATTATTTTCAAAATATTTTTGATTTGATTTCCTTTCAGTATCTAACTCATATGCTTCACGTAGCTATAATATGCTATGTGATTTTGGTTGTTCTTCACCACAGGAGAAAAGACGGTTACTCACCGTTGTAACTGTTGTTCTTCGAGATGTGTTGCTCATATCCATTCCATTAGGTGTGCGCGCGCCGCGTGCACGATCGTCGGAAGATTTTCTACCCTAGCAACACCGGCGGGTCGGCTGTGGAGCCCCCTAGAGTGGCGCCTTCATGGCGCTGAATATATACCCCAGCCGACCCGGCGCCCCCTCAGTTCCTTCTTGCCGGCTACTCCGACAGTGGGGACGGGGGGCGGGTTTGGAATGGATATGAGCAACACATCTCGAAGAACAACAGTTACAACGGTGAGTAACCGTCTTTTCTTCTTCGAGTGCTTGCTCATATCCATTCCATTAGGTGACTCCCAAGCCCAACTTAGGTGGTGGGGTCGGAGTGAGACATTGCTGTGTGCAAAACCGCAGATCCGAAAGCAGCATCGTCCCTGGACTGCTGCACTAGTGCATAGTGAGCTGTAAACGTGTGGACTGATGACCAAACCGCCGCTCTACAAATGTCCTGTATCGGAACATGTGCCAGGAAAGCAGTCGAGGAGGCTTGGGCCCTCGTGGAGTGAGCGGTGAGGTGCGGTGCTGAGACACCTGCCAGGTCATAGCAAGTCCGGATGCAAGACGTAATCCAGGAGGATAGGCGTTGTGAGGAGACCGATGAGCCTTTCATTCGGTCGGCCACTGCAACGAAGAGTTGCGTCGTCTTTCTAAAGTGCTTTGTGCGGTCAATATAGAAGGCCAGGGCCCTTCTTACGTCCAGGGAATGCAAACGTTGATCCTGGCGAGTGGCATGTGGTTTGGGATAAAAGACCGGGAGAAATATGTCCTGGTTGATATGAAATGGAGAAACCACCTTAGGGAGAAAGGCAGGATGTGGACGAAGCTGCACTTTATCCTTATGGAAAACTGTGTAAGGGGGCTCAGATGTAAGTGCCCTGAGTTCAGAAACTCGCCTTGCTGAGGTGATGGCTACGAGGAAGGCTGTCTTCCAGGACAGGTACAAAAGTGAACAGGTGGCTAGTGGTTCGAATGGAGGACCTGTGAGTTTGGAGAGGACGGGCTGACGCTGTTGTGGGTACGTCCGGTCTAAGCCCTTGAGGAATCTAACGACCATCGGGTTAGAGAATACCGAGGACGCGAGTTCCCCCGGGTGAAAGGCTGATATAGCAGCCAGGTGAACTCTGATTGAAGATATCGCCAACCCTTGCTGTTTTAGGGAGAGGAGATATTCTAATATGAGAGGAATGGGTGCCTGCAACGGGGACGTGGCTCGTTGTTCGCACCAACAGGAGAATCGCTTCCACTTGGCCAAGTATGTGGTTCGTGTTGAGGGCTTCCTACTGCTCAGCAGAATCTGTTGGACAGAGTGCGAGCACTGCTGCTCTGCCTGGGTGAACCATGGAGCAGCCACGCTGTGAGGTGGAGTGATTGCAGGTCGGGGTGACGCAGCCGACCGTGGTCCTGAGATATGAGATCCGGACATAATGGAAGCGGGATCGGTGTCTGAACCGAGAGTTCCAACAGTGTGGTGTACCAATGTTGTCTCGGCCACGCTGGAGCGATCAGAATTACCTGTGCCTGGTCTCTGCGCAATTTGAGCAGTACCTTGTGGACCAGAGGAAACGGAGGGAAGGCATAAAACAGGTGGTCTTTCCAGGGAAGGAGAAACGCATCCGAGAGGGAGCCCAGAGCTCGACCTTGTAGGGAGCAGAACACGTGGCACTTCCTGTTGTCTCGAGATGCAAACAGGTCTATCTGGGGAAACCCCCACCTCTGGAAGATGGAATGTATGATGTCCGGACGGATAGACCACTCGTGTGTCTGGAAGGACCTGCTGAGTCGGTCCGCTAGAGTGTTCTGGACTCCAGGGAGGAACGATGCCGTGAGATGGATTGAGTGGGCGATGCAGAAGTCCCACAGGCGAATGGCCTCTTGGCATAGAATTGACGAACGTGCTCCTCCTTGCTTGTTGATGTAAAACATGGCCGTGGTGTTGTCGATGAGAACTAACACACAGCGGCCACGTAGGAGATTGAGGAATGCCTGGCACGCCAGGCGCACCGCCATCAGTTCCCGAACATTGATGTGCAGGGCTAACTGGGATGCAGTCCACAGGCCTTGGGTATGGTGTTCGTTGAGATGGGCGCCCCAACCCAGAGATGACGCGTCTGTGACCAGGTGCAGAGAGGGTTGTGGGGCGTGAAATGGCATCCCCTCGCAAACCACATTGTGATCTAGCCACCAGGTGAGGGAGGCCAGGACCGAGTTCGGGACCGTGACCACCATGTTCAGGCTGTCCCGATGTGGACGGTATATTGATGACACCCAGGTTTGAAGTGGGCGAAGCCGAAGTCTGGCATGCCTGGTTACGTACGTGCAGGAAGCCATGTGACCCAGCAGGGTAAGGCACGACCTCACCGTGGTAGTTGGGAAGGCCTTGAGCCCTTGAATGAGGTTCGTGATGGTGCCAAAGCGGTTGTCTGGCAGGATGGCTTGTGCACGTCTGGAGTCTAGAACTGCGCCGATGAATTCTATTCTCTGGGTAGGTTCTAGAGTGGATTTGTCTTTGTTGAGTAGGATGCCCAACTCGTTGAATGTGTGCACTATTCTGTGGACGTGAGCTTGAACTTGCTCCTTGGTGCGACCGCGCACCAGCCAGTCGTCTAGGTACGGGAACACCTGTATCCCTTGCCGACGAAGGTACGCTGCCACGACAGCCATACATTTCGTGAACACTCTTGGGGCCGAGGATAGGCCGAAGGGAAGGACTGCAAATTGGTAGTGCACCGTGTTTACCACGAATCGCAGGAAGCGTCTGTGAGGTGGGTAAATTGAGATGTGAAAGTATGCGTCTTTCATGTCGAGGGCGGCGAACCAGTCTCCAGGATCGAGGGAAGGGATAATGGCCCCCAAAGAGACCATGCGGAACTTCAACTTTACTACGAATTTGTTGAGTCCGCGCAAGTCCAAGATGGGCCGCAGACCTCCTTTGGACTTGGGGATCAGGAAATAACGGGAGTAAAATCCCCTGCCCTTTAACTCTATCGGAACCTCCTCTATGGCCCCCATGGCCAGGAGCGTAGAAACCTCCTGTATAAGAAGTTGCTCGTGAGAAGGGTCCCTGAAGAGGGACGGGGAAGGGGGGTGGGAGGGGGGGATAGAAGAAAACTGGATAGTGTATCCCCTTTCCACCGTGCGGAGGACCCAACGGTCCGAAGTTATAAGGGACCAAGCACGGTGGAAGTGGGAGAGACGATCCCGAAAGGAGGGGGCTTGATCCTGGGGGATGACTGGTGCACCGTCCTCGACCGCACCTTCAAAAGTTTTGTCTGGGGCCTGAAGGTGGTCTAGGTGGCCCCTGGTTCTGGCCGGGTTGAGGGCCGGTCCACCTTCTCCTACCACCTCGCCCTCGCCTCCGGGCCGAGTCTTGTCTCTGACGAGGCGGGGGGGGGTAGAAGCGCTGAGGCTGCGGCCTAAATGGTCTGCGCTGAGGGCCCACAACATGCATCCCCAGGGAGCGCATGATTGTTCTCGAGTCCTTGAGGCTCTGCAGGCGAGAGTCCGTCTTGTCTGAGAACAAACCATGTCCCTCAAAGGGCAGATCTTGTAGGGTTTGCTGCAGCTCCGGAGGCAAACCCGAAACTTGAAGCCAGGAGATCCTCCGCATAGCGATACCCGAAGCCATGGTCCTCGCAGCCGAGTCTGCTATGTCCAAGGAGGCCTGCAAGGAGGTCCGAGCCACCTTCTTACCCTCCTCTACCATGGCTCCAAACTCTTCCCTGGACTCTTGGGGAATCAACTCCTTAAACTTCCCCATGGAGTTCCAGGAGTTAAAATTGTAGCGGCTCAGTAGTGCCTGTTGGTTTGCCGCTCTAAGTTGCAGCCCTCCGGCTGAATAAACCTTACGGCCAAACAAATCGAGCCGTTTGGCCTCTTTTGATTTTGGCGCTGCAGCCTGCTGGCCGTGGCGCTCTCGTGCGTTCACTGATGCCACCACCAGTGAACACGGTTGGGGGTGGGTATACAAGTACCCGTAGTCCTTCGACGGGACAAAGTATTTCCGTTCCACCCCTCTCGCTGTGGGTGGGATAGAGGCAGGAGTTTGCCATATCGTATCCGCATTGTTTTGTATCGTGCGGATCAGGGGTAACGCTACCCTCGATGGGGCATCCGCTCCGAGGATATTCACTATCGGGTCGTGCACCTCCACTACCTCCTCCGCCTGCAGGTCCATATTACGGGCCATCCTGCGCAGAAGATCCTGGTGAGCCCGAAGATCTATTGGAGGTGGGCCCGTGCACGATGTGCCCGCCACTGCCTCGTCCGGCGAAGAAGAGGAAGATGCCTCCGGTGGAACAGGATCCAAGGGCTGGTCCTGGTCTTCCTGTTCCTGGGCCGGAGCATCACCTGCGCCTGGGTCCAGGGCATCAGGCGGTGCGGACACGGAAGCCTCCATGTCCCCTGGCGGAGGCCGAGAGATGGTGGACTCCGGGGCCCTTCTAACGGAATGACCCGAGCGAGAGGTCGAGGGTATTGGAGCCCCTTGCTCCTGATGGTACGCCCACGGGGTCCAGAACGACCAATGAGATGGGCCATGAGAATGGTCCTCTGTCATCTCCCGCCAATGGCCCAAGTCCTGTTCCTCGGCTTGCCCTTGAGGGGGATATGCCGATCTCGAGAGGTCCTCCGAGGAGTGGGATACCGATCTCGATGGCCACGGCGGTGCCGAGAGCGCCGAGACGATTCCCGTGGTCTGCGGTGCCGCACGGTGCCGGTCCGGAGATGATCTATCTCTACGCGGTGCCGGCGATCGGTGCCGGGACCGCGACCGGTGCCGATGACCTCGTCGGTGCCGGGAGTCAGATCTGGACCTCGACGAGGACCTGGAGTATGCCCGGTGCCGGGAGCGGCCTCTCGACGTCGAGCGTCGACCGTAGCGGTGCCGAGAACTACGTCTCGACGTCGATCGGTGCCGACGATCATAGCGGCGCCGAGACGTAGAGCGGTGCCGCGAAGAAGATCTTGGCCGCGAGTACGACCGGTGCAGAGGCGATATTCGGTGCCGGGACTGCGAGCGGCGTGGGGACCTGCTTCGGGACCTGGATCGGTGCCGAGGTTCCAGCCCTTGTGATGGAGGGCGGATCAGTGCAGGTTTCCCTCTCGACTGGACCGGGCGAGTCAACGGTGCCGTCGGTGCCGGTGGTTGAGGCGGTGCCGGCTCCGTGAGAGCTATTAAGTCTCTCGGCGCCGTGAAGGTCTCTGGAGTCGACGGGAGGCATTGTATCACCGCCGGCCTCGGTGGAGACGCTATCTGCACCGGACTCAACGGCCTCGGCGCCGGAGTCGACGGTGCTGGAGGCACCTGTTTCCGGTGCTCCACCGGTGGACGCGGCTCTACCCCCGGCACTGGGGGAGCCGGCGTCTTCGGCGCGGAGGTCCCCGTCTTATGGGCTTTTTTATGCCCCGGGGATAATGACCGGCGTCGAGGCACTTGCTGTGCTTGCGGTGCCGACGAGGTCCGGTGCCGGGGCGGCTTGTCTGACACCACTCGCGTGGTCGTCATGGCCGGTGCCGCCGGAGCACTGCGCACCGAGGCGCTGGGTGCCGGGGCCTGACTTGTAGATGGAGCGTTGTACTAAGTGCCGCCTCCATCAGGAGTTGCCGGAGCCGAAAGTCCCGCTCCTTCTTGGTCCTGGGTCTGAAGGCCTTACAGATCTTGCACTTATCTGTTTGATGGGACTCTCCCAGGCACTTCAGACAGGAGTCGTGCGGGTCGCTCGTGGGCATAGGTTTAGCGCAGGAGGCGCACTGCTTGAAGCCGGGAGCTTTGGGCATGAGCCCGAGCCCGCGGCCGGGGGAGAAAGGGGGAGACGACCCCCTTAGTCCCCTGGACTATTATAACAACTAAAACAACTTGAAACTACTAACTATTTAACTACAAACGTTAGAACTATAACTATAACTACAACTATGAACAAGAACAAAGCTAGGGAGAGTGGAGGACAGCTATGCCGCGCTCCACAGTTCCAACGACCGTCAGGGGCGGTAAGAAGGAACTGAGGGGGCGCCGGGTCGGCTGGGGTATATATTCAGCGCCATGAAGGCGCCACTCTAGGGGGCTCCACAGCCGACCCGCCGGTGTTGCTAGGGTAGAAAATCTTCCGACGATCGTGCACGCGGCGCGCGCACACCTAATGGAATGGATATGAGCAAGCACTCGAAGAAGAACCTGCACCTATAGGTGAGGAAGGGAGACAGGGAATGTGGGCCTCTCACAGGGAGGCAGTTATTCTGTGCATGCTCATTCCTCATGAACATGCTGACTTTGTGTGTGTTCACAGGCCCTGCTTCTGAACTACAAACCCACATGTCAGCCAACATGCAATGCACGGGGAATTGGTAGCATGGAGGAGAATATTTGAGCTAGGAGATTAGGCCTTTATCTGCTGCTACTTTTCTTGGCTGGGAGCTTCTTCCAGGAACTCTCTTCCAGCTGCATCCACTGAAATACCAACCCCGTCCCATACACCATATACCCAGATAACAACTACTACTGTCCCAACAAAGGACTCTCTTTAGGCCCTTCCTTCTTGAAATTACTTCTGTCCCAAAAGAAAATTTCCTATCAATTACTTCCCTCATCCACTCCAACTTCCCCACACCTCACCTAACTGCTTCATGCTGCCTACTGCTCCCTTCTCTGTTTCAACTGGCTTTATATTGTATCCAGGGCCTTAGTCAGTGGATACTGACTGCAGGATAGAATAGTTTTGCTGTTTCATTTATACATTTTGTAAAAATATAAAAACTTACCATTGTTATCATAAGCATGAGGTGATACGTTTGTGTGAATAAACAATTATGCAGGAGGGAAGCCCAAATGAATGTATCTGCGACGGCTCTGCTTGTGCTTAAACCAGTCCCCAGGAAAAGAAAAGAATATAAGCTAGGTGTTCTGTTAGCATTCTTCTTAAGTCTTTCTGCATTTGGAGTTAGAAGATCCCAGCAACAGACATTAATGGGAATCCTAACTGTTCCAGTCTCACAAAGTGGGGCTCAGCAGTTTTATTCCAAAAATGTCTCATAAGAAATATTTACTGATAACAATCTCAGCAAAACAACTGAAATCCTAACGCTTGTTTGTCTAATTATAATAATTAGGGTCCTATAAAATATTTCTCTGTGCCTAAAGTTAGCCTGGAGTATCACAATTAATCTGCAATTACATTTTAAATTTCAGCATAATTAAAATGTACAGTACTAGAATATGCAATTTCCCCCAAATTGTATCTTCATTTGTCATAATATATACGTAGCTAATAATTATAACAATTTATACATATGTGCCATTTATTCTTTTAGCTGGGAAAATTATGAATGCATTTAAATTATATTGTAATAAAAATATCCTAACTATTTTTTTTCCCTCATTGTCACTCTTAAAGACTATTTCTAGCTCACTAATTTATGTAGTTGGACAAGTTTCACTAATTTAATAATCATTAATTTCCTTTCCATCCCCTTCCTTCACTTATCCCTTTGCCTTTACCCTAGCTCTCCACATTCCTGCTCTTGTAAATAACTGTTTTCCCAGGTACCTTCCCAAATTCGCTAAAATCTGTCATTGCCATATTTTAAAACCCTTCATTAACACTCACTCCTACCACTCTCTAGCTTTCTTTCTCAGCTGAGTCTCTGAGCAAGTACAACAGCATTCTCTTTTCTAACAATACTTTATAGAACTTCAGCTATAGGTTGCAGTAAGGTGAGATGGTGAACTTACCTCATGTAAAATTGTAAGGGCCTAAGTATATTTAATCAATCATATATATACATACACACACACACACATATATAACATATTAGCTAGTGATATATAAGCAAGTTCATAACCAATGCAATTAGTGGCCTGCAAATGACTCTTTTGGGAAGGAGTGCGAACCACACTAATTGGCTAATTAAGATTTGGCTTACTATGTATCTTATTATTCAACTCTTGAAATGTCCCTGATATTTGGGTACAGAGCTAGGAGGAAGTTACACCTATGTGTTTATTTCAGACTTTTTCTTCAATAGCACATGCTGTAGACAATGGTGATTAGGAAATCAATGTGGCCTTATCAATAGCATTCTAAAAGCAAGGAACAGTGGAATTCCAAAAATGCCCTCTCACCAGAACCTTTACTCAGCTCACAGTCAGAGAAAGCTTCTGGGAATTTGACAGCATTTTTATACGTAGCTACAATCCAACTCAAATCACTATTACAGGCAAATACAAAAGTGACCTACTGCCTGGGTATCAAGAAGAAGCCCCAAGCAACCGCCAGAGTGCTGTGCTGTTTCTGCATGAGAATGACATTTTAGCAGGATAGTTGTAGAAGGTTAAAAACTGTGTCTTCCCAGGAGCTGTCATAGCTAGGGTTACCATATTTCAGCAAGCAAAGAAGAGGATGGGAGGAGCCCCGCCCTTTCCTGCCCTAGCACCGCCCCTGCTTCTCCCACTTCCCGCCCCCCCCCGAAACCCCCATCCCCCCCCCCCCCTCCTTGTCCCCGCCTGCCCCCTCCTGGGACCCCTTCCCCTAACTGCCCACCAGGACTCCACCCCCTACCTAAGCATCCCTGCCTCTTGTCCCCTGACTGCCCCCTCCTGAGACCCTCCCCCCATCCTAACTGGCCCCCTAGGACACTACTGTCTACCTGTACCCTGAGTGCCCCAACCCTTATCCACACCCCCACCCCCAAACAGACCCCTGGGACTCCCATGCCCCATCCAACCACTCCCCACCCCCTGACAGCCCCCCCCCGAACTCCCGACCCATCTAAATCTCTCTGCTCCCTGTCCCCTGACTTCTCCGATCCCTCTCCCCAATCCTGCCCCCCTGACAGCCCCGCCCCCAGAACTCCCAAACACACACCCCCCCGCTGACTGCCCCCTCCTGGGACCCCTGCTCCTAACTGCCCTCCAGTACCCCACCCCCTACCTAAGCCTCCCTGTTCCTTATCCCCTAACTGCCCCCCCTAAGACCCTCCCACCCTAACTGCCTCCCTGGACCCTACCCCCTACCTGTACCCTGACTGCTCAAAACCTTATCCACCCCCCCCCCCCCCC
>NC_048298.1:200734463-200755136 GCF_013100865.1 Trachemys scripta elegans | reverse complement strand
CCCCCCCCCAGAAAGCCCCCCCGAACTCCCGACCCCCCCCGTCTCTTGACTGTCCCTTCCAAAACCTCCCTGCCCCTTCTCCGACCCCCTGGCCCCCTTGTTGTTGCCCTTCGCCTAATGTCTCTGTGAGCTTGCTCAGGAACGGCCTGAGCAGTTCGTCCCGGCACGCTGGGCAGCAGGGTAGGAGGACAGGGGGAGAAGCTCCAGACTGCCAGAGGCGATCTGCGAATGCAGGGAGGGAGGGAGGGATCTCTGCTGCAGGGGAAGCGGAGGAGGGGCTCTCTCTGGCTGTCAGAGCCCCATATAAGTGGCACCATCCGGCCGGCTGCCCTGTTAGCCACGCGCGCTCTGCATGGGGGGGAGGGGAAGTCCGAACATTTACAAATTCCCCCCCAGACGCTATTTTTAGCTCAAAAAGCCGGACATGTCCGGGGGAATCCGGATGAATGGTAACCCTATACATAGCTCATGGTGGCCCCACAACAAATGTGTAAATCCAGACCTCAGGAAAAGAAGTTCCAGGAATGGCAAAAACAAAACAAAACAAAACAAAACAAAAACACAGAAGAGTGTATAGTGGAGCTGTGGATATGGGAAAGGGGTAGAAGGGGTGGAGGGAAGAGGCTACAAAGATATACTCTATACAACTGAAATTGAGTTTAACTTTATGAAAACTAGGATTAATGTAGATCAGTATAAGGAAGGAGAAGAAGCTGTTGTACAGTAAGAAAGATTTTCATTTTGCCTTGGAAATATTACATGTCAAGCTAAGAGCTTGTTGTACCCTCTCCCCCATATACACGGATAAAACTTCCCACATCAAGAGAATCTCTGTCACGGGTTGTTACTACTAACAGAATGAGAAGGGACTAAATCAAAATTTCAAATCTCATAGCTAGTGGAATTTAATCTGGACTAATTAATTAATATTTAATGGCAAGCAGCTACTAGTACAACAGTACAACAAAGACTAGCCCTGGAAGATAGCACTCACCATAGGGAAGCCAGCACTTAAAGAACTAAGAATGGCTCTACTGGGTCAGACCCATGGTCCAGCTAGACAAGCATGCTGTCTTTGACAGTGGCCAGTGCCAGATACTTCAGAAGGCATGAACAGAGCAGGGCAATTTAATGAGTGATCCATCCCCTGTTCTCCAGTCCCAGTTTCTGGCAGTTGGAGATTTAGGGACACCTGGACAAGGGGTCCCCAACCATCTTGGCCAGGGATCGGCAACCTTTGGCACGTGGTTCACCAGGGTAAGCCCTCTGGTGGGCTGGGCCGGTTTGCTTACCTGCCGCGTCCGCAAGTTCAGCTGATCGCGGCTCCCACTGGCCAGTGGGAGCTGTGATCAGCCAAACCTGTGGACGCGGCAGGTAAACAAACTGGCCCGGCCCGCCAGGGGGCTTACCCTGGCAAACCACATGCCAAAGGTTGCCAATCCCTGATCTTGGCTGATATCTTCCATGAACTTATCTAATTTTAAAAAATGTTTAGCCTTCACAACAACATCTGGCAATGAGTTCTACAGGTTGACTGTGTGTTGTGTGTGAAAAAGTTTTGTTTGTTTTAAGCCCGCTGTTTATTAAGTTCATCGGTGACCCATGGTTCTTGTGTTATGTGACGGGGTAAATAAAACTTCCCTATTCACTTTCTCCACACCATTCATGATTGTATAGAACTCTTTAATATCCTCCCTTTTCTAAGCTGAACAGACTCAGTCTTTTAATCTCTTCTCGTATGGAAGCTTTTTCCATACCCCTAATCATTTTTGTTGCACTTCTCTGCATCTTTTCTGATTCTAATATATCCTTTCTGAGATGTGGTGAAAAGCACTGCATGCAGTATTCAAGATGTGGCTGTACCATGGATTTAAATGGTGGCATTATGATATTTTCTGTCTTATTATTTATCCCTTTCCTAATGGCTCCTAACCAGTGCTTAATATGTGCCAAGACTGAGCTCCAACCCCTCTAGGCTTGGCAGTTCATAGCCCTGGCATATCTGGGCTTGCTGCATCAGTTATGAATATAAAAAAATTGCATGAGCCCTGATACCTCTTTCATTACAAATTAAGCACGGTTCCTAAAATTCTGTTAGCTTTTTTGACTGCCACTGCACATTGAGTGGATGTTTTCAGAGTACTATCCACAATGACTCCATGATCCCTTTCTTGAGTGGTTACAGTTAATTTAGATCCCATCATATTGTATGATAATTAGGATTATTTTATCCAATGTGCATTACTTTGCATTTATCAACACTGAATTTCATCTGCCATTTTGTTGCTCAGTCACACGGTTTAGTGAGAACCCTTTGTAACTCTTCACAGTCAGCTTTGGGCTTAACTATCTTGAATACTTTTAAATCATCTGCAAATTATGCCACCTCACTGTTCACCCCCTTTTCCAGAACATTTATGAATATGAATTTAATATACTGTAGATTAATACATTTTCAGAATATCCAATTTATTACTTCCAAAAGCAGCTAATTGCTTCTTTGCTGAGCTTTATAAATGCATGGGTGGTTAAAAGTTAAAGTAATAAAGTTATTTGGTGCAGGGAAATTTTGGCAGGAAGGAAAATAATTATACAGTTGAAAGAACTATTGTACCTATTGCATTTGCTGCTTCTCTGCTTTCTTCTTTAAAAGAATCAGAACAGGAAATGTGCTGAAATTATTTTATGTAAGAAAAGATAAAGAAAAAAATCACAGACAAACCAAATCAAATCCAATATTAGGATCTAACAAACAGGATTTACCAGCATATGAAGAATTAGAACAGCAAAGTCAAATGTATTTCTGCTATATAAGTAAGGCATCATCTCTTTATTGGACAATAACAACAGTTTTAGTTGCAACGTAGAAAAAATATGAGACCATTTTGGGAATGTTTCTATTTGGTAGCATTTTTAACCTCATCCTTTTTTATTCCAAACAGAACAAAAAGCACAACATGTTCATACAAATATTAAATTCAAGGTCTTTCAAGCGTTACATACATTTTTATATTATTAAGATTAAGTTTCCTCTTACTCTGATATAATAGCCACATTTCTTGGAAGAACTACAGATTTCAGAGAAATCAATTTACTAATAGCACCCAAAATAGCTTGGTTACTTGTATCTTTTAAGCAAAGCCAAACAATATTTACTGATACTGTACTAGCTTTAGTGCACCTTACCTTTCACAATAGCTTGAAATAATGAATTGATTTTAACCTATAATTAATATTCTAGACTAAATGTTAATTTAATTAAATAGGCCTAGATAGGGTTTTCAAAGAATGTGATTTTTAAAAGGGTAGAGCATTCAAAGCATGCACACATCCCATGTCTTACTTTGGGGCTAGCGCTGAAAGAGCACATATGGGGGAGCCATGGTTTTAATGTTTATGCCATTCAAAAACCGAGGGTGTTTTGCACCATTTGATGAGCATAGGCCCACGTGAATGGGGCCTGATATAAACTTTAATTTTCTTTAGCTTAAATGGGGATTATAGTAACATGATCTAAGGCAGCTTTGTCTCTATCCCTTATTGCTGAGAGCAAGGCAACCCTTCACCCAGTTAAGCCCCAAACAGTTGGTTTTCCAATTCCTTGTTGGTAAAAGGGCAATAGAGAGTTGCAAAGAGGCCTCTAAGTGTATTTTAAGAAATGGTGAAAGGATGTGTGAGCAGTACATGTAGGTGAGAGACAATGACAATTCTTTGGGCTATATGTCACATCAAGGAATATGTCAAGGCCTAACAAAGTGGGAGCCACTTCTACCCTCCAACTGTTACCCAAAGGAAGAAGCTGAAACAACTTCTGTAGAGTCATTTCCTGTTTATCCCATGCTTTTTTATATTTTTTGGAACACACACTTCTTGCAGTTGTAATGACAGATATTGTAAAGTAACTTCCAATTGAAAGGGACTTTTCAAACTCACCAAGGTTTAAGCTTGTCCAAGCTTGACAAGGACTACACCATGCTACAGGAGTCCAAGACATGTGGTGCCCTGGTTTGCTTGGAAGACCACTAAGGAGGTGCCATAGGTAGAACAAGCTAGAATCACAACCTGAAATGTGAAGGTAAATGAGGAAGATGTTGTGTTCTCCTTGGGCTACCACCAAACCAAGAAAAGCTGAGACTGCTACTTTCCAAGGCTGGTCCTATGGAAAAAGGAGGCTCTGACCAGCCAAATGCCCAGAGAAAGCTACTGGCATGAGGTACCAATCAGAGACACCACCACCTGGCCCCCTGAACCCCAGTTTTGACTCTCACACTCAGCTGACTCTGAAGATTATGCAAGCTGAAGAGTGAACTTTTCTTCCCTCTCTGTCCCTGAAGCAATCTTTTTCTCTTTTTTGTTACTGTGTGGGGACATTCCCCTCCAATTATTATTTCTCTGCAACATTTTTAGGTGTGAATGAGAGAGCACATATGAGTGTTTAAAGGACTATGTGTGTATAAATTTATATTAGAAAGGCACCATTAATCATTTCCTAACCCAACTTCTAAGAGAATCCCACCTTAAATCACATTGTGTCCCCCTGGGTTATAAAAAGTGTCAGTGGAACCATTCTATTCTATAAAGAGGAAGCAAAAATTGCTGACTGCTCTATATCAAAAGTAGGGAAATTAGACTGGGCAGGGATCCAACTGTGCAGTCACTTGGTACATGGAATTTTGGAGGGGTATAAATACCTCTTTGAAGGTTGAGTGATAAAATGACCACTGCCTTACTTTCCTGGGGTTAGTATTTGTATGAACTGTATGTGCAACATTAATCTCATGATTTGATTATTGGCTGTGTCTATTTGATAACGTGATTATCTAGTGACACAATTCAATATCATTGTTTATTCATTGATTTACTGACTTAATTCCAATTGTAACCTTGATTTGATACTTGTACAGTCTAATTCTTAGTTCAGTAAAAATTTAAAACAGTTAGCCTTAGAGAGCAGTTCAGTTGATTTTCAGTTTGTTTATTAAATTTGCAATGAACCCCTGAAAAGCACAGAAAATTTGATTTTTCTTTCAAATTTGCAGTTGGCCCAGTAGCTATGAGATCAAAAATAACTTAGCCAAAATATTAGAAAGCCATTTGGCTCTGTTTCTGAATTAATACCTCATCCCTCACAACGAAGAGACACATGAGACATCTCAAAGGGAGAAGAGATGTGCTCCCACCTCCCACTTCCACTCTGGCCAGCAGAGCAGAACTACTGCAGACAAGAGCACAAATTTCACCTTTTAATGGGCTGTAACAGATTCTTCTCTGGCACACAGTCCCTGACAGCATTTTGAGTCAGCCAGAACAACGCTGGGAACTCCCAACTGGCTGTAATAGCCAGAAAGCACCACTTAACATTAACTGTTCATTTTGGCAAAAAATGCTGTTTTGGCACCACTCAACCATTTTGTGAATTTGCATTGGTTTTACTGAATTGCATAAAAAATAAAAAAATAAAAATCTAAAATAATTTAAAAAAATAAAATGTTTCAATGTTTCCCTTCAAAATGACTTTTCATTTTAAAATTTCCTTTAATTTTACTTTAAAATCAAAAGCATTTAAAAGTGATCAAAACATTTCAGTTTTGTCACAACAAAATGTCTCGTTCTATCCAAACCTATTTTTTCCATTTTGTTGCAATTGCCAGAAAACCAAGCATCCCTTATTCACATAGCTTCAGTGCTGAGTCAACGCCGCTCCTGTCCCTTGATTTAGAACCCTAAATTTGTCCTGAGGATCCCAAAAGGTTAATGCTTATTAAAGCCTTTTTAGGATATAGCATGTTTTCAATCAGTAATTTCTTAACAGCAGCAGAGAGAGATAAATGACTGAACTAAATATAAGGGTACAGCCAGTCCTCGACTTTATGACGTTCGACTTACAACAAACGGCACTTACAACATTTCGGAATGGACACCCTGATTCGACTTACAATGGGTTTCGACTTTATGACACTTGGTCCCGCAATGGAGCATATTGCGGTTCCGAGTTACGATGTTTTGACTTATGAAACAATTTTTAGGAACCAATTGTGTCATAAGTCCGAGGACTGCCTGTACTTCCTGTTTAAAATACCAAAGCATGGCTATTCAGAGCATCAGCAATTAGTGATGGAAAAATCTATTAGATCATCAAGCCCATCCCTCTGCCAGTGCAGGAATGTTCCTTACTTAGCCTAAGTCCTCCACTTCAGCTTTAAATCCGTCTGGCAAATGGGGTTACTTCTACTACTACACCTAGAGGACTAGTCTCCCCATATATGAAAGTCTTATAAGATTTGGTAGGTATTAAACTAATAGTATTGCATTGAACTGTAGCAGAAATAACTGAAGAACATCCCAGTTTAATTCAGATTGATATCCTTACTGTAGGCGTCTTGAACAATCCTATAGAATTCTATTGCAGGAATTAAATTAATATATGATGCAAAACACTTACAGTAAAGTTCTGCAAGGTTTATAGGACTTTTCCATTAAGACACAGTCTAATGTGTTTCACTATAAGTAATAGTTCCTAATACTCACGCCACATTTCACAATGTTAACTTTCCTTCCATTGTCCCTTACACCTTCCAATTTTTACCCGTAATTCATGTGGGGTCCAGGAGGGAATCACCCTTGCAAAATGTTTCAGAAATTATTTTTCAGTCTACTGTAAAAGGATGTGTTCTAGCACTCCTGGTCCAAAATTGACACTAGCACTGAAGGATGTAGCTATTTTGACCTCTTATGCATAGGAACCATAGCTTAACAGCACTTAATGAGGAAGGAAACCATGGTTTGAGAATAAAATTGAGAATAAAATGGTGTCAGAATGAAAGACAAATCAATGTTGCTCTTTTCCAGATCCAATATAACACATTAATAATGTTTTGGGTTGCTAACAAACTTGGCCTAAATCATCAGAAAACAGAGAGAATGATCTGGCTGTAGAACTGTGCCACAAAGGAAACATACAAAACTGGAAGTGGAATTAATATGGCTATGCATACTTTAAATGTGTGAGTTCACAATGCTTTGGGGAACTCATTGCAGTAATTTCAATTCAAAGAAGGTTTGCACTCTCTGATCTCTTCTGCTGAATATTTTTAATAGAGCAGTTCTAATCAACCCTCAGGTAAATTTGACAGCATCAAATTTACCCATTTGATTACCCAATCATAAGAGCACCTTACATGTTGAAATTTTCTGCAGTCCCAGAAGTTTTCAACCAGTCTATCCATCTGTGCCACAGGAATGCTAGTTGGTTTACTCTCACATAAGTCTTTTTGGGGTAAAGGGAGGACCTTGCTTCACTTTTAAATTGATGAATCTTTTCCTCCCTTAGTGTTGTTCAACTTTAGGGGTAGACTGTACATGTGCTCAGAAAAAGAAAACAAACAGGCTTTTCAGCTGAATGAAAAATTAAAGGCTTTCAGAACCTCTACAGAAGACAACAGGTAAGACAGAGTCTCAGACTCTGGGGAAAGTTTTGAGTCGATAAGAAGGCCACATGGCTAGGAAAGAGTTTGAATCTGTGGTCAAAATGTGGATGAACCTTCCTGTGAACATGGGCTGAGATTTACGTCCTTAATGAAACTGAAAACAGATTGGATTTTGTTCCGAGCATTTCACACAGTTCTAGGAGAAAATTATATTTTGAAGAACATTGCTGAGAGATTGTATAGGTGTCCGAGCTATTAAAAGCTCAATGCTTACCCACAGTTACTACAGAAAGGCATCTGTCATATCACAAAAAGAACAGGAGTACTTGTTGCACCTTAGAGACTAACAAATTTATTAGAGCATAAGCTTTCGTGGACTACAGCCCACTTCTTCGGATGCATATAGAATGGAACATATATTGAGGAGATATATATACACACATACAGAGAGCATGAACAGGTGGGAGTTGTCCTACCAACTCTGAGAGGCCAATTAAGTAAGAGAAAGAAAAAAAAACTTTTGAAGTGATAATCAAGATAGCCCAGTACAGACAGTTTGATAAGAAGTGTGAGAATACTTACAAGGAGAGATAGATTCAATGTTTGTAATGGCTCAGCCATTCCCAGTCCTTATTTAATCCTGAGTTGATTGTGTCTAGTTTGCATATCAATTCCAGCTCAGCAGTCTCTCGTTGGAGTCTGTTTTTGAAGTTTTTCTGTTGTAATATAGCCACCCGCAGGTCTGTCATTGAATGACCAGACAGGTTAAAGGACTGGGAATGGCTGAGCCATTACAAACATTGAATCTATCTCCCCTTGTAAGTATTCTCACACTTCTTATCAAACTTGTCTGTACTGGGCTATCTTGATTATCACTTCAAAAGTTTTTTTTTTCTCTTACTTAATTGGCCTCTCAGAGTTGGTAAGACAACTCCCACCTGTTTATGCTCTCTGTATGTGTGTATATATATCTCCTCAATATATGTTCCATTCTATATGCATCTGAAGAAGTGGGTTGTAGTCCACGAAAGCTTATGCTCTAATAAATTTATTAGTCTCTAAGGTGCCACAAGTACTCCTGTTCTTTTTGCGGATACAGACTAACACGGCTGCTACTCTGAAACCTGTCATATCACAGTACTTTCCATTCCAACTAAAGGAATGACTGTGATATTTCAGATATCATTGTAACTCAGAGGAAAACTGATTTTTCTTTTTAAATCTAATAGTTAATTTTGTGTTCCTAATCTCTTAGTTAATTTGTAAGGTCTAATAGTGTTGCATTATGCAAACAAGGGTTGCGCAGGCTTCTCCCCACAGCTTTGCCAATACACCTGCATCCTGACCTGAAACACTTCTGCTATTCTACTTCTGGGTCTATTCACCTAATTGGAGATTCACCCATTTATACCAGCAGAGAATTTTACCTGACGTTTTTTAATCAGCTTATTTACAGCTTTCCTTAAGAGTCTTCAATAATTAGGCTATAAAACAGAAAACATTCCAACTACATGACACTAATATTGTCTTTGTTAATAAAAGAATCAGAGACTTCATTTCTTTGTTCCCATGCTCCCCCATCCCCACCTTTCAGAAATGAACTTTGTTTACAAAGGAAATTCAGTGGGGACCATTTGAAAATAAATCGTTTTTTTATTGAAAGAGATAACAAACGCGATCAAGAGAAATATCAAAGTGTATGTGTGGAGGGCAGAATCCTGTAGCTTTCTACAAAGCTTTTCTATATATCATCAGTACTGTGCTAGCCAGTTCAAAAGGGTAATAGGTCTCAGTGCAGAAATTTTCTCATAAAAAGATGGTACTTGGTTGTGTCCAATAAGGAAATCTTTCTTTTTTTTCCCCCCACACAGCAGCCCACGACCTTCACAAGAAAATGCTCCAATATGAACCAGCTGCTTTGATAACAGAATACAAGCCTCCTAGGATTATGGCAGTGCTTTCTGGGAAAGAAAACTGTTGCCTTGTTCAGAATCCAATCAAAACTTGAATGTACTGAGTAAAAAATAAACCAAGGTCATCATTATTCCCTCTCATTGTGATTTGGCTTTCCTTCAAACTGCATACTCTGTATATTTGAAATAGCAGCAACGCCTCCATTAACTGAGATCTCCAACATTTTAATCAAAGTATCTTTCAGAATAAAAGGTCGAAATGTCAAAATTCCAATAACCCTTAAATTCTTTCAATTACCTAAACTGTCTGAAAGCTGAAGAGTCTCTTACATGGATAATGTTGTTAAACTCCCAAACACACACCAAAACAACTATCTTAGAATTTGGCACATAACTATGCAACCAGACAGTAAGGCACCTGAGTGGTTTACTGTGTATTCAAGGTCAAATGTGAAATCAGTCATTGTTTTTCCCCCCACAAATAATAATATTTTTTACATTTAGTAAACTAAAACCTGACAAACCAATCTGGGGGGTGGGATGACATAACATCTCTGCTTATTAAAGGCAAAGGTTTTCTTCCCCCCTCCCCTCCTCTTTTTAGGTTTTTATATTAGGATATCAAGTATTGTCTTTGCTGTTTTTAGTAGATTACTATTGGAGGGCTAGAGGATTGGAATGAGATCTTTCTCATCTCTCAGCTGGAAGAGTACAGTGTTTTACTTATTGGTAAAGGGATCTTTTCTCCCAATTGTTTGTCAGAACTTGGAGTAAAATAGCTAAGACAGACAAACATACAAAGTTTTGAATTGCCTTCTCATCTCACTCATGCAATCTTTTTGTTTCATGTGGTTCAATGTCCCACTAGTTCTCCAGTCATCCATACAGCCTTTCAACAAAAGCAGGGTGGGCAAGACTTCATGTATCAAGAACAAGGTGGACTCTTATGTACAGCAGAGCTTTGAAATATATAAGCATGGAGTTATTTTTTCTCCCCCCCTCCCCCCATTTTGATTTAAAAAAAAATCAAAATCAAACACAAACTAGCTCAACCCCTCTCCACCTCCCCCCACCCCCACAACCTTATAGTAAAACTGTTCAGCTTGCATATTTTTTGTAACATGTTCTGCCATGAAAGTTATATGGCCATATCCTCTGCTGTCAATGAAATTAGGCTGATTTACATCAGTTGAGGATGAGACCCTTTAAAAGCAAAAACTAAAAAAGGTTCATTTAAGCAAAGTTAAGCTTGCACGTCCAACCTTAATTCTGTCTTCTTGTGCATTTGCATTATATGATACAGAAACGTATACTCTTTATCAAATAATATCCATTTTTTCCTACAACAGTAGATACACATATGTAGCATCTTGCATTACTATTTGAAATAATATGTTCTTCCCTCAGGCAGAAATGGCTGGACACAAGTGATATATATGAGCTGTAGAGAGACTTACTACTTCTGTAGCAAATAATCAGAAATAGACGGGACTGAAAAATATCCCAAATTTTGTAATCATAATGCTCTAAAAGTTATTCAATATATTAAAATGGCTCTTCTATCAAAGCAAGAGAGATTATGATTAACTCCTCCTTCAACGCCAGCACTTTCCTTCCAAACATGTGGTTAAGAACTTTGTTATTTGTTACACATGTGGCAAGTAACTTGGAACACTGGGCTTTAAAGGACTTGAAACTAATACTTGAAGACAGAATGAAAACCATAAGTATTTCCCCATCTCCTCTGTTCCATGTATTTTTCCTCGAAGGTTAATGAATATGTTCTCTAATATAGCCCAGCTGGCAAGCAGTTATTAAACACCACAGTCTGCTAACCTTTTCTTTTTCCTCTCCACTAAGCACACACTTCAGTAAGGTAAGGTTGCTTAAAATTCTTGGTAATGTTCTGCTTACTCTAACATTGATACAGCATTACCACAAGTGGATTCTTCTTAATATAATGATATGAAGTTATGCTAAATTTACTGAGAAGTCTTTTTCAGTGGTTAACTACAACACAGCACAGCGGTTATCCTTCTAAATGATGATTAGGCTTTGGGGTGCCATTTAATTGAAAAAGCACTGTAAAAAAAAAAACGCAACCAGTCAGCCTTGGTTTGCAATTCATTTATTGGTAGAATTCAAGCTGAGTTTGTTTATCTGGTAATCATTGATAACAAATGTACAAACCTAATCCTGCTCCCAGTGACAACCATTTATACATGCGTAGTCTCTTTGGATAATTTCGAATCTCAAACAATTTCACTCTTGATATTAATGCTGTTGGCCTAGGGTTAATCTCCTTTATAAATATTGTACCTTTACAATTCTACCTCATGAAATAATCCTACATATTTGACTCAATCAGTAATGTAATCAGACCTTGACACCAAAAATAATGGGCCAGATTCTCAGCCCCATCAGTTTCATTCACTTTTGTGCTGCCTGAGCTCCACTCACCTACAGTAATCCTCAGCAGGCTAATGGTCCTTAAGGAACCACAGGCTGTTATAAATTAGAATAGCCCCTACCTTTCTCCAATTTACATAGAAACCAGGGCATCTTAAGAATCAGGGAACTATTATTTGTTTAGGGAAAAATCCTGAGCCTGACCCAAAACCTGAGTTTCTGGCTTAGGTGATTGGCAGATGTACAGGACAACTGGGGAGGCATTCTTCCCCACAGGCTGTGGAGTGCCTGCACAGCTGCATGGGTGAGGAGAATGGGCAGAGGAGTGAGTGAATGAGAGAGAGAGAGAGAGAGAGGGGATCCTCTGTTCTTTCCTCAAGCCCAATATACCCTGCTCTGACCTGCCACCTACCACACCAAATCCCCTTTTGTACACTAATTCCTCTGCAAGGGTAGCCCCTTGTGACCATAAAGGAAAGGGCAGGATTTGCTCCTTATTACATGTGTACAAGATCAAATATTGTACTGAATCTAATATTGTAATGCATTCTATGTTCGGTTATACTTGTCCAAATCCATGAAGCGAAGAAAGTTTCATGGATGTAACTGTAGGCAAAAACTGGCCCCACTGCTTTCAATGTGATTGCATGTGTATAACTGAGAAAAGAATTGGGTCTGTTCTGGTATAGAAAGATATATAGTGGTTGATATTAATGTCCCTGAGAGACAGAGGATTCTAAGATGAAGGCTAGAGTAATCTAAGCTTTTTTTTTTTAAATGAAGTCTGTTATACCTGATTTTTTTTCCCATCACTTTGTTATTATTTATAGATCACTGACAGAGTGCTTAACACTGTACAGATATATAAGGAGAGACAGTCCCCGTCCCAAGGAGGTTTCAATATAGTTCAAACACAGACAAAACAACCAGAGGATACCCAAGGTGACAGTAACAAGCTCAAGGTGGGGAAGGAATACTGGAGACTTTGCAAAGGTCACTCTTGAAAGATTTCATAGAAGGGTGCCTAAAGGAGGGATCTCAGGAGGAAGACAGAAGCCATCTGGTGCAGGAGAAGGGAGAGAGAGCTCCAAATGGAAAGAGGAGAAAATAGAAGAGTAAGAAAGGTGGGATAAGGGAGGAGCTTTTTAAAAAGAGAAAGGAGAGAGGGAAAATAGAAAGAAGAGAGCAAAGCTATGGGCAAGTTTGTTACAGCACTGAGAGTGAGGACAAAAAGCTTGCTACCTGATGTAGAAAGAGAGGGGACACCAGTGAAGGGATTCAAAGACACGAATGATCTGTTCAGAGCAATGGAAGAGGATAACAAATTTAGGAACATTATGTTGGACACACTTTGTAACAACTGTAATATACTGTGGACGTCCTTTCTTTTTACTTGAATATAACAAAAAAGGGGCCTCAACAAAATCCTAAAAAGAAGACAAAGTTAAGAAAAAAGTCTAGCCCTGTTAAAGGAGAAAATACAAAGTGACAGGACCACAGAGACATGGTACTTTAAATGTCTCCAGTTCTCAGCAGATATCACACAGCAGTGTGTCTGAGGCTACCAGTTTATCCTTGTACGTAGTAGAGAAGATACCCGGGCAGCTATGTGGCACAAGTAAGCATATGACTTTTTAAATGGCCTCTGCCATGAATGCGCCACCTGATAAAAAAACTCCAATCTTTTATTCATATTTTCTCAAAAGTGGCACAACGTCCAGATTTGTGTCTCTTTAATTTACTGCATTCTCGGGCTGGAATTGTACCTCCATATCCACAGAGAGGAGACCAGCCACACAGATCTCCCTCTCCTGCTAATCAGTGGGTCTGTATTGTGGAGTTGATAGAAACTCAGCAGCCTGGGAAGGGGAGTGCATGGGATATGGGGGGGGGGGATGTACATTGTCCCCGTTCCTCCCCAACAGAGCTTAGACAGAAAAAATAACAGTGTGTGGAGTTGTATTATCTCTTCCACACAGCTGTCTCCATGCAGCCCTGCCACCTTGATGGGATAATTGGGGGTGAATTCCACAAGGGGCTCCCCACAGAGATACCCCCCAAGAATACCATTCTATATGTTGTTTCATGGAGGAGCAATCTGCCCCATATCTGATGTACAGACATTGGCAAAGGCAATTATTATTTTATTTCTAATCGAGTTCCCTGAATGCATTTAGGTGCTTTACACATAAATAGAGGAAACAAAGTTTCTGTCCTCAGGCTCTTACAATCCAGTCCAGCCCCTGCCAGTGCAGGATTTTCCCTACAGCACTCAATGTAATACTGGATCTACCCTTGTCCAAACATCTCAAAAGACACAGCTATCTATTTAAAGCCAAGAATGTTATTTATTGCACAAGAAGCAGAACCAGATTTAGCCTTAAACAAAAGCAGCGCACACAAAAAAACCCTCACTTGTCATAAATGTCAAAAATGGAATTGAGTTTTAAGCTATCTTTCCTGTCAAACGTGATAAAAGCCTAACACTATATTTGAGAAAAAAGAAGAACAGGAATACTTGTGGCAAGTACTCCTGTTCTTCTTTTTGCGGATACAGACTAACACGGCTGCTACTCTGAAACTATATTTGAGAAACTTCATCAGACTTAAGTGAGAAACAACTGTATGGTTCAGCATATGCAATGCAAAAAAACCCATCAGCATGTATTTCTCTGGAATCAGCGCTCTGGTAATGGTTCAAGCGTGGGTCTGAGATGAGTGCAGGGCTCAGAAGATATCCCACAAAGTAGGAGTCAGAACTGCAGAATAGGTCTGACCAGATTTCTAACCATGGCACTTGATTTATTTCTTTTACATTCTGTTTTTTCCCCCTTTAAACCACCTTTCATCCTTTTTAATTTCCTCTTTTTGTTCAAGTGAAAGGACAGCCTTTAAAGGAATAAACAAACCCAACAGAAAATGTGCTAGTTCTCTGCTCCCACTGGAAAAAAGCAGAGTGGAGCTCAGCTGCTGCTCACTTTGAGTAAAGCTGGCACCTCCACCCCCTCATTTAGTTGCTACCAGCTACTTTAATAATAATGAGAGGGGATCTCACACTGCATATGTTAATTTAGGGCAGTGAAACAGCTTATGCCATTAAAGTTCAAAGCAACTGATTAATTCTTTGATGTGGTGCCAGATTATTAAAACAATAATGAAAAAGCTTCTTTTTTTTCTGATACTGGTCTGTTTCCTTCAAAAAATCTTATTAAGTAGTGAAACTCTGGAAAGAACTGTATTTTCTTTATTTCTATGAGAGCGGTACTGAATTTATGGAATACGTCTTTAAATATAAAGGGTTTGTATTTATTTTTTTTATTTTTGACAAAAAAAGTTAAACTGACAAGACACTACTCCTTTTTTCCCATTAGTCTGCTTTTTCATAGTTGGAAAGTAAACATTGAAAAATGCATGCTGTTAGCAGGCTGTGCAGTATTATCAGATTACGTCAAAGTGAGTATAGTGAAAAAGTATTTCAGTCTGTTCATACTTACAACAATCTTCCACTTCCTCATACCAAAGCATGTGAGCAGAAGTGAAATCTCAAGGCAAAAACAACAACAAAATATTTCTTGGCAAAGTATGTTTCAACTTTACTGCTCCAATAATTTTTGCAGAGTTTTGCTTGTGTCTGGATAATGATGATTATGTCCCAAGAAGCCACACCAACTTAAAAAAAAAACAACACACTTCTTCAGTATACTCTTTAGTTTTGGTGTAAAAATAACTGCTTCTAAGATCTGGAGCCTGTAAGGGGGAAAATGAACGATCCTGACTTCCAGTGAGCCGACATAGTAACTAATGCCAGAGTTCTGTGGAGGCCCCGAGATGTTTCAAATTCCAGGACCTGCGCAGAAGCAAATAACTATGCTTCCCTCAAAACAAGTTGGTTTCCCATAATAGGGCAGTGTATGAACTCTACATATAAGGCTCTGCTTCTAGGATGGCAAGTGTAATGGATATAAATGATGTCTAACAGCTTTCCAAGTAACATCCACAGCAGTACAGTACAGCAGATACAGTCCTGCTCTCCGTTCAACTACAATACATGCCCTGTAGAATAGATTTTGTTTCAGCAATAAACACACCCCAGATTGGAAGGTTTTGTAGGTTACATAATTTTCCTCTCTATTTGGGGGATGATTAGAAATTCTGGTTTATCGGTGTCTAATCTCA
Source organism: Trachemys scripta elegans (assembly GCF_013100865.1). Lineage (NCBI taxonomy): Eukaryota > Metazoa > Chordata > Testudines > Emydidae > Trachemys > Trachemys scripta. The sequence goes on along the minus strand of NC_048298.1, from coordinate 200,739,211 downwards.
TATTCAGCTTATATTTGGGGTACTTTAGGGTCTCCTACAAAAGGTGTTTTCATAAGTATTTTTGAATTGCATCAATTTGAGCAGAAATTGTGGTTTTATGTAGAAACTATTTGTTTTTTAAAGAATTCTCTGAGTTTGCATGTAACCTTCCTATGCATAAAAATAAAAAGCCAAATGCCACTCAGTCTCTTGTTATACACAACCAAAATATGACCCATAAAGGGCACAAACAGGAAATTATATGGACCGTAACTCACAGAACAGCATTAACAGGTCATGAATTCCATTGTAAATCCATTCACAGGAACCTGGTCATTTTCTGCTTTTGTTTCAGAGTTTATTTTTTAGAATCTATTCTGGAAAAAATGCAATAGGTATTTTATTGTTTGATTTAGTTTAAGCTGAAGACTGGAGTGTGAAGTTATGATGAATACAAAAGCATGAATAAATTTCTGGATTATCAATCCAAAATTACACACAGACAAAGAAGATAATAAATCCTTAAGAAACTTTGTTTTCAAAACTAAGACACATCCAACCTTTACAACAACTGGCATTTTCTGCTCTGATAGCTACATGAATGCCCAGAAGAGCCTGGATGTACAGGACATGTAAACAGACTCCAAAGGATTAATTTGCAACTCACAGGAACCAAAAGTCATGAACTGATGTTGAAAATAATCTGAAGCAGAGCACCAGTGACAGCAGCAGCAATTTGAGGATTTGGCAGGGAAGAAGGTTGAGGAAACTAGAGCCGTAAATCAAGGAATTGCTTTTTTAATACAAAACATCTCCTTTAAAATGTTAAAAAGGTTTTCACTTGATAACATGCCTTTACCAGTAACAAAGGGCATGTCTACACTAATGAGCTACATAGATGCATCTGCACCACTGTAGTGCGATTGGTGAAGACATGCTATGCTGACGGTAGAGCATTCTCCAATTGGCATAATTACACTACCTCCGTGAGAGGCGGAAGCTATGTCAGCGGGAGATGTTCTCCCGCTGACATAGCATGGTGTGGACAGCGCTTTAAGTTGATGGAACTTATGCCACTGAGGGGGGTGTCGTTTTCACAACCCGAGTGCTGTAAGTTATATCGACTTAAGTGATCGTGTAGACCAGCCCTAAATCTAACTTCCTGGCAAACAATTACTTTAATTATGATTTCCCTTTCAGACACTGAGCCTCTGGGCTGCTTTAAAATGCAGGCTTTTTTTAATCATGAAGTTGTACTTTGGTGGAAAAATATGTTTTTGAGTGGAAAAAAATCATGGGCCAGACGGAATAATTTCTTTGACAGGGCAGGTCCCCAAATAAAAAAACAATATTCTATGTAGTACCAACTGTGTAGTAGTAATCAGCACAGAGCAGTGATCTTCTCAAACATTGTAATTTACTATAATATTCAAAGTAAAAAAAGCACATAATTCAGATTTGAAGTAAAGTAATACATGCAGTATCACTTGTCCGGTTAATAAATGCCTCAAAAAATAATTAATAGGTAGCCTACAAAGTGGAACTGATTTAAAACCCTTTGTGACTTCTTATAACACCAGTGACCCATTTGCTTGACAATAGATGTCATCACAAGGCAAAATGATGATAGTATAAGCCTAATACATATGAAGTTTGGATTATAGCTTCAGAAAACTATTCAATCTGTATTAAAAAGTTGTCAACGATGAATGAAAAATATTGGGAACCCAAGTCTGTTGCTCCATTCAACTATCAGGCTCATAAACAAGCCCTTTCAGCGTTCTTGTTAATATTTGCAAATCTATCGTATTGATCTGTGTGGGAAGAGGCGGTTAGAATTCTAGGATCACGGCACCAAAGTGAAAAGAGGAAAACTGGGATGTGAATCTTTGAAGCACTAATGTGGAGCATGTGAGCTCTCATTTGCTTTGGTTTTATATTAGCTAGCTCGTATTCTTTCTATTTTTCACTTCTTGTTATGACAGACTTAGCTGTGTTTTAGCAACAGAAGAACAACAGTTCTTCCATATCCTTATCGCAGCAAAAGTAAATAAGGGATCTTTTCATTTTATTACAAGACTAACAAAACCATTCTGAGCATGGAACCACAAAAGCAGAACAATATGTTTACTTAGTTTCCCAAACCTGTATATTTTTATATTAAAAAAGAAATACACTGTAGAAATTGCAATATTGGTACAGAGCGCTGATTTTTATATTCCAGCACCCCAATTTGGTCTGTGCTTCATGCAGTGGAAAAAAAAAAAAAAAAAGCTTTTAGGCCAAAATCCTTATGTCAGCACCTTGCCAGCCTCAGCAGTTGGGCTAGGCACTGGGCAGATGCAGGAGACTATTTCCCTACCTGCCCCTCCTCCTTCCGAGGCTACAGGAAGGCTGTGGAGCTTCTTCAGCTGTGTCAGCCTATTTATTCGAACAGCTGTGCATGCCCTTTGCACACCCCTCACATGAGCCACAGAACTAGAGGATCCAGGTAGTATGGATCGTCTGGCCTAGCCCCCAAAACCCTCCGCACTACAACAGACAGAACTGCCCGAAACCCTATCTCCAGAGGCAAACCCGCATCAGTTCCTTCAACAGGGGACACATTACGATCCCTGAAACAGGGGCAGATTTGTCCCATTATTATTAACATCATCTAAACTGTGAGCTTATGCTCCTTACATTCAGTTCTCATGTAGGGTCATTTTGCATGTTAAGTGTCCTAGCTGATGGTGTCAACTTAAATCCAGCTGTCTGTCTTGAAAGAGATTGGGCCTGTATTTTGTGATTATTATTAAATTATGGTAGTGTTGCAGATGCCCAATCCGGATTGAGGCCCCTTCACTCTTCACTTTATTCTACTCTATGTCAAATATGAATGATTGACAGGTTAACATACTGTACATGTCCATCCATCTTTAACACAGTTAATTGTATGGTGGAGGCAGTGCTGTCCAATAGGTAGAGTAACACATTAGGAATCAGGAGATGCAGATTCTGTTCCAAATACTGGCAATGAGCCACCATGTGAACCCTGGGCTTTGTTCTCCCAACTTGAAAATAGGGATAATAATGCTTACCCACTTTTGTACAGTGTTTTGAGATCTATGGAAAAAGGGAATATATATAAGTGCTGCATAGTGGCATGATTAATTATTATTTAAGATATGCAATTGAAACCACTTTGAGTACTGGATTGTTTGAGGACCTCTCTTTTAATTACATTGTCTTCTCTTAAACTCCCTCTGGAAGACAATTGTTGAAAGTGTTAGTTACAGTGGCAAGAGATTGTCACATTAAATCTGTGAAGACCTGGTTATTATGATGGCAAATTATGATGAGAAAATTCTGTTAGTTCAAGTCTAATGAGACATTATTGCACATGCCAGGATGAATGCTAAATTATTTCTGTGCAGGTCTATACAGAGGTTAATACATTAAGATGATGGCAAAATGAGGTTAACACAAGTCTGCAGAGTTGACATTACAAATGTCAAGATGATTGCAAAATGATGTTACTGCCAGGGTACCATAATTAAAAAAGAGGAAACTAAACATACAAAAGTGTGTTCAGGGAATGTTAAAAGTAAAAGTAAAGCCACATAAAACATGAACATTTAAAAGGAAAGAAAATCTTAGTTAGGGCCAAATAAGGCACTGGTTATCATTGAAGCCCATGCTAGGTTCCTATTATAATGATCAGCATTGACCAATAAAGGCACAAAACCAGCATGGGGACAGAAATAAATGGACTGTATGCAAGTTATGATTAATAGTGCCACTAGGAAAATCTTTCCATTAATAATGGCTATTTGACTGAGTAAAAATATATAGCACTATTGCAAACTACAATATTATAATCTATGTGTAACAAACCTATGTGTAATCTATAATTCTTGTCACAAAAGGGCTCTATACTTGGTTGTCCTGTGGTAGAATCTGCTTTCTTTGGATGTTTACATATAAAATTTAATTATATTAATATTCTTCTTATAGACTATGTGTAATATGAACATTAAAAATATCCCTGCATTAGACTAAATGGAAGCAGTGGCCGGGTAAGATCACAGGATGGTGCCAGTTTGTCATACATACTGTTGTGAAGTCTTACTCCCTGATTACAACATTGGGATAAAAATTTGCAGGCATATTTTCTATCTTCAATACTTAATTAGAAATCCTAATGGCCTATAATGAGCAGTAGCTGAACAACTGAAAAGGAAACTTCTTCTAGCAGTTATTATCTTTCCTCTTTCCTATCACTGCTTTTTAGTTACTCCCATACATGATATAAAACTGATTTCCAGTTTGGTTAACTGGTTATCATGTGTCCTTTGGAAAGATTGATGTGTATATAATATTTCCCACAAAATAACAGTGGGTATTAAATCATCTTTTTGTGGCTGCTACATATCTGATATTCAATTTCCTGTCAATTACATTGTTGAACGAAAAGTATTTTTGGTTAAAGCAATATATCTTTTCAAATAGTGTAGGTAGTATCTGACCTTTAAGTTCAAAGCATAAATGATTTCCCTCCATCTAGTACAGAGAGGAAAATGAAAAATTCACTCTTGTTGTGAGTTTATTATTCTTTATTGACAAATTGTTTATATTGTTGAAAATACAGAAAGGCAAACACTTGTTTAAAAAAAAATAAAAAGGTTATTTGCCTTGGAGGTGGGATATTATGCAAAAAAAAAAAAAAAAAAAAAAAAAAAAAAAAAAAAAAATGCCAAGGAAAAAGGCTTTAATTAAAGGGTTGTGTT